>NW_007245901.1:0-52283 GCF_000164805.1 Carlito syrichta
TGTCGGGGGGGGAGGGGCGGTGAGATTAGCAGTTGAGAGAAACTGCTAGGGGACAGAGGGGCATACCTCATCAACAAGAGTACCTTCATGATCAATGTTTGTATACCTAACCCTGAATTGTACCCCTCATCTTTATAATAAAAATTAAAAAAATAAAAAATAAAAATAAAATCCTGGCAATAAATTCTATATGGAGAATTAAAATGATGATGCAGTAAAGTGTAATCAGTTCTTTAGATAAGGCAAAAAGGAAAGTATCACTAGAAGTCATCACACACACACACACATGCACACGTACACTCACACACACGTCTGCATGCCATGAAAGTGTCCTCCTTCAAAAGATGGGGAATAAATATTTCTAAGACAAGAGAAAAGTAGATGAAAATACTTTAAAACAAGGAAAACAGACATTGTCACATGCTATGGCTTGAATATTTTTGTCTCTTTCAGAATTCTTGTTGGACATTTAATTTCCAATGCAACAGTGTTGGAAGGTGTAGTCTTTGAGGAGTGATGGAGGTATGAGTCTCCATATTATCAAAGGAATTAGGTGCCATTTTAAAAGAGCTGAACAAGAGTTTGCTCTTTCTTGCCCTTCCGCCTTACCCCATGTCAGAACCAAGAGTTCTAGTCTGGAGAAGATAGTTTCAAGACACTATCTAGGAAGCAGACACTGGGTGTTCATTAAATATAAAATCTTGATCTTGGACTCTTAGCCTCCAGAGCTATGAAAGAACCAAATTAAGATTATTTTTTGCAAATTACACAGTCTCAGGTATTCTGTTATTGCAGGTCAAATCAACTAAGACACTAGGCGATCACAATAGAAAGTCAAAGTGCCGGTGAGTAGGGATAAGGCAATTTTAAGAAAATAAAAAAGTCTAAAAAGTAAGATCAATTAAATCGAAGCACAATGAAAATTCATTGGATTATTTTAAACCAAAAAGTGATTACCTGAATAACACATTGTGTTTTCACTGATTAGAATACAGAAGAAGTAATGGTATGTTGATTCCAATATTAACTTATGAAAAGACTGAGTTTTTTTTTTTTGTCTGAGGTGACTTTCAGTCAAGTTGACTTCTGTGTTGTATGCTTATCTGTGGAGGTGACAAAGGATAGACCAACAGCCAATGAGAAACTAAGACTCTTAGCTCTGCATCCTGAACAGAATTTTGACAATCACTATGCAAGTAATCTTGTAATTCAATCTGTTTCCATTCAAGCTTTCATATGATACTGCAGCTCTGGCTGATATCTTGACAGCAATGTCAAGAAACACCCTGAGTTAGGGGTATCCAGGGAAGCTACTTTGGAAACTTGTTTTCCTTGGAAACTAGAATATTGTGCATGTTACTTTTAGGCCATACAGGTTTGATGTAATTAACTTGTCACACAAAAATAGTGTGAAGAGTTAAATTTTTTAGATATTTTATGTTATAAATTTAGGATAATACAGTGCAAGTAAACGTAGTATATCTAAATTTTCTAATAAAAGTAGTACATCTAAATTTCCTAATAATTTCTAATATTTGAAAAGTATATTACCATTAGCAATAGCTAAGAAGTCAAACAAGTTTGAAGCATTACTCATGAAATCTCAATGGACTGAGTGGCCAGTTATTTTTGATGTCTCCTGGGTAAAAAAAACATCAAAATATTTCAAAATTAGCAATGAAGATGCTGGCATAGAAGGATAGATTATGATTTTTCTTATGCAATAGTGTAATAATACATGAGACAGTGCTATGATAATACAGAAACCAGAAGGGAAAGGAAAACATTGAGGATGTAGGAGAGACTTTATATCAACATGACAAAGAGAAGTAGATAGATAACAATGAACTGAGTCATATTAATAGTGGAACATTAGGGAAAAGATTTATTAATGATGGCAGTTACTTGTGGTTTGGAACTGCTCTAAAACTTCCAGGACTATGTTTTGAATAGATGGTGAATAGACTTTGAAAATGTTATTTCCATAATGGAAGCTTCAAATGAGAAATATAACGCAGATGATATATCAAATTTGAATTTGTATTGACTACATTAAAGAAAATAAATAAAAGCAAGTAACATTCATTTTAATAGCATTTTATTTATCTAATTTCCTCCTCAATATCATTATATTAATATGTAGCCAACATAAAATGAATTAATTGATATATTTAGCATTTATTTTTCTGTTTCAAAAACTCCTGTGTTACTCACATTTCAATTTCGTCTAACCCTATTTTAATAGTAGTATTTTATGTGTTATTCAATATTTACATGTGGCTACTGGCTACCACAACTCAGTTTTTATGTTAGTTCACATGTATTCTTTTATTATAATCATACAAATTTATCTACAATGGAGGTTAATTCCTTGAAAATAAAGGAGTCAAAATAAAATATAAGTTTATTATAGCTAGTTGCATTCACATAGATTATTAAAAATAAGTTTTTAAATGTGGAGGAGTGTTTTAATGTCCCTGGGTTATATTTTAGGATTTGTGCTTTCTAATATTTATCTAAATTACTTGATCATATGTGAAAAATATTGATGAATTGAAAATAAAATGTTACATGAAAAAGATATGAGGATGGTTCCAAAAAAGTTCATTGGAGCTCAACAAAACTAATGTCCACATTTTATAGAAATGACTATGAAGCTCCAAATTAAAACCAGATCCTTAAACTCACCTTTACAATATAGAAAACAAAGGCGTATATTAAGAGCTGCAATTGCACCAAATTTATAATTGTTAGTTGTACAATCAAAATAAACTGGTAGATTTACAGATACATTTCCCTTGATGTCAGTAAGGGTAGTTGGAGGAAGGTCATGATGGTAACTAATGCTGCTGTAGACAGACCACACACAGGGATGATTCTCAAGAAAGATTTGAAAATTGGAGAGTATTGTGAATAATGCTGCAATAAGCATGCATGTGCAGGTGTCTTTTTTTGCAGAATGATTTGAGTTCCTTTGAGTATATTCCCAGAAGAGGGATTACTAAGTCATATGGGACACCAATTTCTAGGTCTTTTAAAAATTACCACACTGTTTTCCATAGAGATTTTTCTAGTTTAGAATCCTACCAAGAGTGTAGAAGCATTCCCTTTTCTCTGCATCCTTATCAGCATTTTTTTTTTTAAATCTATTGATGATGGCCATTCTTACTGGAGCTAGGTTGAATCTCAATTTGGTTTTGATTTGCATTTCTCTAATGACTAGTGAGGTTGAGCATTTTTTCACGTATCTATTGACCGTTTGTCTTCTTTTGAGAAGTATCTATTCATGTCTTCTGCCAACTTTTTAACAGGGATTTTTTTTTTCATTTCAGCCCATTTGAATTCCTTGTAGATCCTGGATGCTAGGTTTTTGTCAGATATACAGTTAGCAATTTTTTCCCCCCAATCTGTGGACTGTCTCCTTACTCTCTTGATGGTTTCTTCTGCTTTGCAGTATTTTTTCAGTTTGATGAGGTCTCACTTGTCTATCTTATATTTTATGCTATACATTTTTGGAGTTATCATCAAGATTTGGTTGCCTATTCCATTTTGCATAATGGTGTCTTCTGAGATTTCTAAGATTCTTATACTTCAAGGTTTCACCTCAATCCATTGAGAGTTGATTTTTGTATATGACGATAGGTAAGGATCCGGTTTCATTCTTCTGAATGTGATCAACCAGTTTTCCCAGCACCATTTACTGAATAGGTTATCTTCTCCCCAGTGTTTGTTGTTGGTTTGTTGAAGATGAATTGGTTGAAAAATCAAGGTTTTGCTCCCAGAATTTCTATCCTGTTCCTTTAGTCTTTATGGCTGTTCTTGTACCAGACTGTTTTGGTTATTGTAGACTTATAATAAAGTTTAAAATCTGGAAGTGTGATAAATTCAGGTTTGTTTCTTTTGCTAAGGATTATTTCAGCTATTCCTGGTATTTTTTGTTTTGATATTAATTTCTGTATTTTTGTTTCCAGGTATGAGAAGAAGGATGTTGGTAATTTGATGGGTTTTGCATTGACTCTGTAGATTACCTTTTGTAGGATGAACATCTTTACAATGTTGATTCTTCCAATATATGAGCATAGAATATTTTTCAATTTGTTTGTGTCTTCTTGGATTTCTTTGAACAGTGTTTTGTATTTTCCTTGTTAAGATCTTTTACTTCTCTGATTAGGAAAATGCCAAGGTATTTCATTTTTTGTGGCTATGATGAATGGAGTTGTGCTCTTAATTTTTATGTCTGTTTATTTTTGGTATACAAAGATGAAATTGTCTTTTGTACATTAACTTTATACCCTGAGTTTTTGCTAAAGTCATTTATCAATACAAGGAGTTTTTAAATAGATTCCTTAATGTTTTCAAAGTATAAGATTATATAATCTGCAAAGAAGGATTGTTTAACTTTCTCTTTTCCTATTTGGATACCTCTATTTTTTTTTCTCTTGCCTGATCTAACTGAAGCTTCTAACTATTCTGTGCATTGAAAGTGGACTGGATAAATAATATGTGCTACATATACAAGATGGAATATTATGCAGCCATGAAGAAGGACAAAATTATGGACTTCACAGCAACTTGGAAGGATTTAGACTCTATAATATTCAGAGATCTATCACAGAAACAAAGAATTGAATACCAAATGTTCTCATTCAAAAGTGGGTCTTGGACATTTATCATAATACTACTAGAGAGAGATTGGCAGTAGTGGGACACTGCCAAGGGAGAGAGAAAAGGGCAGGGCATATAACATATAACATATAACTAGGATACCTGATCTTAAACCATGGAAAATGAGGACTAATAGAAGGTTCAAACTTCACCTGTATGTAGACCACATATGTACCTAATCCTGACTTGTATCTCACATCTTTAAAATAAAATAAAGATTTATATAAGTTTGAGAGTATGGTAGCTAATATAACCAGGGACTCAAACCATATTTTAAGGGAATATTTAAAAATCTTAAATATGATCAAGAATAGATGGTGTGTGTAAGTACACTGGTGGGAGAGAAGTGGCAGTTTAAGAATGTGCTGCAAAGACAATGATAATTTTGCTTTCTTCAGTTATTTCAACAATTTATATTTGAAAGAAAAAATAGGCATACTCCAAATCAGAAGAAATAATTGGGAATAATTAGTGCAAATATCTGAAAGACTATGGTTATATTTATCTTAGAACTCTCCTCATAAGACATTTGATTCTTAAAAGCAACAATTATCTGATTGCTATAATAATTATGGCAACACGCAGATGATTATTAGGTTAGATTAACACATGATCTCTATTGTTTCTAGAAATTTGTTATGTTTAGAACCTTGTACATATTTTGGCCTTCTAACAATGAACAATAAGAGTAAAACTTTAAGCAAAAAAATGTAAAAGTTTTCAAAGTATACATTTGCTACCTAGTAATAAAACTTGACATGATTTTGTTGCCTAAGCATTCATTTTTTTGTTCTTTTTTATGCATATATACGTGTTTGCATTTAAACTTTTATTCCAAAAGAGAATAACGCTATGCATATATTATATATCTTTTAATTTAACAAAATATTATTACCTTTCTCCATACTAATACCTAAAGGTCTAACTCATTTTTAGTAGTGAAATACCATTTCAAAAAACTGAAGTGTCATATGTAATAGCCTCACTGTCAGTAGACATATACTTATTCAGTTTTCAAACTAAATTTACTAAATGTTTACTAAATAAAAGTTAACATTCTCTTATTTATATAAAAGTAACCTAAGAAGAGGAATTGCCTTGTCAAGTGATAAACAACATTTCAACATTGTTGATGTGATATAAAAACTAATACATTAATTGAATGGCGTTTATGTATAAAACGCATTTTTGTTAAGCACGACCCAAATATCAAATAAATCTGAAAATATTAGATTTCGAAGTACCTAAGTGATTTTACATTCTTATCTCCTGAGAAGTTTAGAGAGTCTTCTTATAAAATTAAATACTTAAGTCTTTATTTGAATATGATAATACAATTTAATATATATCTTAAAATTTTTTTCCTAAATGTAAAATATGATATCACTTTGGGTTGAGCATGAGTACAGAGGGTGTAACAATGTAAAATAAAGCCAGAAATTGAATAAATATTTTATACTTACCATATATCTAGTATGCAAATTATTTAATCATAAAATTTTGAGCTAATTTCAATGTATGCCTTTTAGAGTATCTTATAAGCATGTTATGCTTATTTTTAATTTTTATTCCAGTATTAGTTGCTTTTAGAGTTATATTAAAAAGTGCTATCACCTAGGTTTTATTCCATACCAATCTTAATCCAAGTCAATTCCAATCAGGATTGTTTCACAGTCCCTTAGCTGTTGAATTGTCCTTTTCAGTAGTCTCTGTTGCCTCATCCAGAGGCATTTCAAATTACGTAAGAGCTTTTTCAATAACTCTGAGCACCTGAAAATTACTGTTGAAACCAATTGTATGGTATTATTCAAATGTAAGGCATCTTTCTATTTTAACAGTTTGAATACTAAGCTTACAAGTTGATAAACAAAATTGTTGGTATACAAACTTTTTTAGCCTTCAAATGCGCAGCTTAATTTGTCATGTCGAAAAATAAGTGTGTCTGAATTGTTTGTAATGATTGTGGCTGAACTTGTCTGGACATAATTTATGTACATAATTTGGCATAAATTTCTACTTTATCATCAGAATATCTGTATATCTTATCTATTTGAAATGTTATTGTTGGGGTTGGTGGCTTTTTTTTTCTTTTAAAAAGTGGAGCGATAAATAGAATAAACAAACTAAAATGCTAAATTATTTATAGTGGTTTGAATGTTTTTCTTTTCTTTTTTTTTTTTTTTTTGAGTTGGAGTCTCACTCTGTCACCCAGACTGGAGTGCAGTGGCCGCTCCCGGCCACCGCAGCCTCGACCTGCTGGGCTCCGGCGATCCTTCCTCCTCAGCCTTCCGAGTAGCCAGAATTACAGGCGTGCGCTACCAGGCCGGGCTAATTTTTATTTATTGTAGAGATGAAGTCTCGCCAAGTTGCCCAGGCGGGTCTCGAACCCGTGGGCTCAGGCAATCCACTCACCTCAGCCTCCCAAAGGTGCGGGATTACAGGCTGAGCCACTGAGCCCCGTTGAATGTTCTTCTTTATAATATCTTTCTCAGAATAAATGTGAAATACTAAGCTGGTTGTTAAGTCATTTCACACAGAATGTGAAAACTAAATGACACAACTGAATAAATAGAAAAAAAAGTGGCATACTTATAAGATCGACTCATACGCATGCTAGCATTGTTCCAATTGATCTGTTTTTTAAAAAGTTATCTCAGACATAGATCCTAGTTAAAGGCATAATTAAAATTGAGAACAGTTCCTGTTCTTCTGTAGGTTACATAATAGCAAAAAAAAAAAAAAGCAAAACTGAATCTATAATAGCAAAAAATGGTATTACCTTCCACAAAAGTAACTCAAAATGGATCATAGACCCAAACGAATAACATAAAACTATAAAAGTTCTGTAAGTTCCAATAAGAAACAATTTAGATGACCTTGTGTTTGTAGATAACCCCTTAGATACAACACTGAAAACACAATACATAAAAAACACAAACATGATAAGCTGGATTTCATTAATAATAAAAATGTCTACTTTGAGAAAAATATTTGTAAAGCACATATCTAATAAAGGACTTGCATCCAAAACATGGAAAAATTCTTAATATTTAACAGTAAGAAAATAATCCTACTAAAAAAAATAGATAAAAGAGATTGCTAGAAACAGCTAAAGAAGATATATAGATTGCAAATATGCATGTGATGATATGCTCAGCAACATATATTATTAGGAAATTATAAATTATATAATGAAATATCACTGTGCTGCATTAGAATGACTAAAATCCCAAAACACTGACAACACCAAATATTGGCAAGGACGTGAAGCAGCTCATTCATTGCTCTTTGGAATTCAAAGTGGTACAGCCACTTTGGAAGACAGCCCAATAGTTTCTTACAAAGCTAAACATAGTCTTACCACATGAACCAGCAATTGTACTCTTAGATATTTACCAAAGAGAATTAAAAACTTATGTCCACACAAAATTTGCTCATAAATGTTTATATCATATGTATTCAGACCTGACAAAACTGGGAGTAAATAATATGAATTGATAAATAAACTTTAGTACATCCATACAACATAATATTATTCAGCAATATAAAAATGAACTATCAATCCAAAAAATGACATAGAAAAACAGGATGTACACATTGCTAATTGAAATAAGCCAGTTTAAAAGACTATATACTGTATGATTCTAACAAAATAAAGCTCTAGATAAGGCAAAACTATGAAGAGTATAAAAAATCAGTGGTTGAGGGTTTTTCAGGGAGAAGGTCCAAGGCTTGAATAAATGGAGCACAAGATATATTCAGGGCGATAAAAATATTATGTACAAGACTGTAATGGTGGACAAGTGATATTATGCATTGATCAAAATTCATAGAACTGTACAACACAAAAAATGAACCCTACCATAAACTATAAAATGTAGTTAATAATAATGTATCAATGTTTTTCATCGATTCTAACAATATACCACACTAATATAAGATGTTAATAATATAGGACACTATGTAAGTATGAAAACAAGGTTACATGGAAGTTTTGTATACTTTATTTTCATTTTGTTCTATAAACTTAAACTTTTTATAAAAAATTGTTTTTTCTTTTTTAAGTGATATGCACCACAATATCAGTTTGACCAAGTTGCTGTGGTTGTTCATAATAACATTTGTTATTTAAAAATGAGAAATGAATAAAGAATATACTTCAGATCAGATTTTGTGATCTCTTCTGTGAATCTTCTGAAAAATACATGAAACTTATTTTTGGTTTAGGAATAGGTTTTTAAAAAAAGCTTTGTGCTGCTCTTTAGGAAAATTCTTAGAAAGTTTATTTAAAAAGATTGAGGAGAGTCAATCATCAAAATAAGCAGAAAAAATATATTATGTTTTATTTTATGCTTCTGGAATAATTTATTTTTTGAGTTGGAGTCTCACTCTGTCGCCCAGACTGGAGTGCAGTGGCTGCTCCCGGCCACCGCAGCCTCCACCTGCTGGGCTCCGGCGATCCTTCCGCCTCAGCCTTCCGAGTAGCCGGAACTACAGGTATGCACTACCATGCTCGACTGATTTTTTAATTTTATTGTAGAGATGAGGTCTCGCCAGTTGCCCAGGTGGGTCTCGAACCCGCGAGCTCAGGCAATCCACTCACCTCAGCCTTCCAAAGCGCAGGATTACAGGCTGAGCCACCAAGCCCGGCGTGGAATAATCTTAATGTCTCCTAAAATCAGGGTAAGTTGATATATCTGAGGTAGGCTATATTTTACTTATTGTATCACAAGAAAAAATTCAGAATACCCAGAAATAGTATATTTTCATGTCCTCTTTCCAATCTAGTAAACACTAAACCACACGCAGTACCAATTTTGGTGCTCTGCCTAAGAGTGAAAATTTTCAGCTATCTAGCAGCACTGGGACCCAGGGCTGATGTCACCTTCAGGGTGACTAAGAGTGTTGGTAGATCTATTTGCCTGCAGACCACAAACCACTTAGGGAATGCAGGACAAAGCTTTAGGTAAGAAGAGCAAAACCTGTAAACACTTTTATGTGTTTTTCTCAGTTAAAATTTGTAACAAAGTAAAACTTAGTTACAACCTTTTCTTTCCTTATTTGAGGTAAAACAGGGACATGTTTCTCCCTCAACTACAGAAATGATAAACACAATTTCTGTGGGAAAAAAAAAAGGAGGGGCAGGGGTTTTAAGCAACGGATTTGTCGATTTTACTCATTCTTTAAGAATGTACATATAAATATTATAATGATTTTTGACTGATTACTTAAAAATAAGTGATACTTTTAACTTTCTTATATACTTTTACGAAGCAAAAATTATTATATTGATATGTCTTAACGTTCTATGCATTAGTGGCTATTCTTCAAAATACATGAAAACAGAAATGTAGGTATTAATCTTTATTATGATACTGAATAAATCTGGAAAAATGAATGAACATTGATAATTTTATTATGAAAAAGTACAATATCCAAAAATATCTACTGTAGAAGATTAATGAATTATATTTATAAGTGGAAAAATATATACAGCACACATTTTCCATTTTTCTGCCTAATACAAGTGGCATTTTGATACTTTATTGATTTTTTTAATTTAAGGAAATAAATCTGATATCTGAAAATAGGGGGAAAAAAGTGGAAGCATGTTATTGCCTTATAGATGGCAATCATTGTTGTATTGTTCATTATTGTGTTTCTCTTTTTAATATCATTAAATTAACATAATTAATTTCTCAACTGCGGTAACAAAATGGAATAACTATCATTTATGTTAAAGTGTTGGTTAGGCTTTTTGTCTTTTATATAGTATTAATGAGCTTCATAAATTATTTAAAGTATATAGAATCTATTTATTTTTGAAAGTCCAGAATTATTTCTTCAACCATGTTAGAACACATTGTAAACCTTTCACTTTGGCCAACTTATATTAATATACCAAAGAATTGTTTTTATAAAGAAGTGATTTGGGGTCATAATTTTAGATTTTCTTGAGTACCACTAGAAATAACTTTGTAAAACTATTATTCTTTTCCCTTTAGAAATACACTGACAATATTAATTCTGACACTAAATTCAGCATGAAGCCCTATGCAAAGATACTTTTCTCAGTTAAATATCTATATAACTATATATTTCCTTTAAAGCAATATCATGGTTTCTTTTTCCAAATCTTGACAGTTAACAGTTTACTAAGTTGTGAGCAAAGCATCAGGAGCTTAAAAGATGTGAAGAAAATTAAGTAGAAATACATTTCAAAAAGTTCTTTTGCAGTGTTATCCAACAGAGAGTGTTTTGTGCAATACTTCTCTGTGAAAGAAGCTTCCTGAAATCTGACACTTATATCCTTTTTACCCGCTAACTTAGAATATTTGAGGGAAAAAAGTCCCCTGAGTATTCAAAATAAAGTCATTCGTGAAACATAACTTTTTGGGAGGATCCCAAATGTTTCAACATTCTTTACTTCTCTTCCATGGTAACTGTGGAAAAAACTGCTCAAATGTCTGAAGACCTTTTGATGGTTTAGGGTAGAGAAAATTAGATTTCACACTTCTAAAGATAGGTGGAATTTTCAAGGAGAGTGAAGGGACCAAGATGGAGTTGACGTACCCAGAGAGAAATCTTTTTAACATTGCTTAGCTTTGTCATGTTTCTCTAGCAATTTAATTTACCCTATAGTTACTATCTAGGGAAAGAATGGTTTCTCAAAGGTAGCGATTGAGCCGGATTCAGTGGCTCAGCCTGTAATCTCGCGCCTTTGGGAGGCTGAGGTGAGTGGATTGCCTGAGCCCGTGGGTTCGAGACCCACCTGGGCAACTTGGCGAGACCTCATCTCTACAATAAATCAAAAAATGAGCTGGGCATGGTAGCGCGCACCTGTACTTCCAGCTTCTTGGAAGGCTGAGGTGGAAGGATCGCCGGAGCCCAGCAGGTCAAGGCTGCGGTGGGCCTGGAGTGGCCACTGCACTCCAGTCTGGGTGACAGAGTAAGACTCCAACTCAAAAAAAAAAAAAAAAAAGGTAGTGATTGATAATTATCTTACAACCATTCTCCCCAGCTTGTTTTGTGCTAATTAGTTTTTCTATTTTAAGTATTTGCCTCCACCTGTAGGATTCAAGTTAACCTAATCAGTCCTTCTTGACCTTCATGACGGAGACAGACACCATCAACCTATCAACAATCATGTGACTGACCCACCCCTCTGCCTACTGTCCATCACCTGACGTAGGTATCTGTGCATACCTATCCCCTTCATTATGACGTGAAACAAACAACCACCCAATCATCTTAACGACCTGCCCCTATCAAAAGAAAAGTTTAAAAGTCATCAACATCTAGCAGCCATTTGCCATTGCTTGTTAAGCTATGGTCTGGCCATGTGGCTTCTTAAACTATGGCTACCATATTTTCTAGCTTTGGCTCTCTCCCCTACCTTGGGGAGATGAATCTCCTCTCTCTCGCTTTCTAATTTACTTTCTAAATAAACTATATTTTCCAATTTAACTTCTGTGCAATTCTTTGCGTCTTATACACAGTCCCAGATTGCAAATGAAGCAACCCCGTCTTGATCCTGACCTAACATTTTGGAGGCCCCACTGGGATTTTGATACCTAACAAATCATTGCACAGGCATGTTGAAGTCAAAAAGTTAGCAGAAGCAATGGAATATTCCAAATTTAGGAGATGTGATTCATGCAGACAAGTGAGTATAAAGAGATGCAGTACCCATGACTACACAATAAGTCCATGAAACAAACATGCATTTGTACTCCCTATTCTGAAATTTAAAAAAAATAAATGTGTGCTGAACAGTTAAAAAATGCTAGAAATTCCAAGAATAATCAAATAGTGTAAGTTGAAAGTAAGATAAATTATGAATGGGAATTCTTTTATTTTAGTCTAGAAATCTAAGGCACTCTATTTCAGTCTTATTTTGCTTAGTCAGTGGTATGATTTCATTTGATTAATGTAAACATTTCTTATTTTAGATTTTAAGATTGTGGTTTTTTTCTTGTTATCAATGCCTTTAAGGAGGACTTATACTGCCCTTTAACATAGTAAACTTTAGCCAGTTTCCAAATATGTAACACCTTTTCATACATTTAGATTAACCCTTCAAGCATTCAGGATTAACAGTTTTGAACTATAATTTTTCTTCAGTGAGTCAAATTATGGTGATATGTTAGTTAGTATGAATTGAAGTTTGATATTTCTGGAGTAACCCCTTCAGGTCCCCTCCCACTCTGAGTGCTTCTCTGTCCTCTCAATAAATCCTCAATAACTAACATATCACTTTCTGGTTGTCCATGTCCCTCATTCTTTAATTCCTGCTCGCCTGCAAATAAAGCCTCTTTACATGAAAAAAATACAAATAAATAAATAAAAATAAAGTTTGACCCTTCTAACACTGGTATTCATTTCAATGGTCTAAATCATAGCGAAGCTTAGTACCACTTCAGTCTTTTAAATCCTAAGGTCATCTTGATAATCATTCTATTGTTAATTTTTCAGCTGTAGCAGTCTCTGCTATGATCTGCTCACTGATACACAATGCAGATTGCTAGAATCTCTTATGAAGCCAGAGATTGTTCCCAGCTAGAAAAGAGTCACATTTGACATCTATATTCACTGAATGAACACTTTTTAATTTTTTTTTATTTTTATTTTAAAGATGTGGGGTACAATTCAGAGTTAGGTAAACAAATGATCATTATGCAGGTCCCCTTGTTGATGAGGTGTGCCCCTTAGTCCCCTGGCAGTTTCTCTCAACTGCCAATACCACCCCCACTTCCCTGGCAGTTACACACTACTGCCAATCCCTTTCTTATAGTATTAAGATAATTGTTCAAGGTCCACTTATGAGTGAGAACATATGATATTCTTTTCTTTGTTTCTGTGATAGATCACTGAGTATGAGAGACTCTAAATCCATCCAAGGTGTGGCAAAGTCCGTAAGTTTTTCCTTCTTTATGGCTGCATAATATTCCATTGTGTATATGTACCACATTTTAAAAATCCAGTTCAACTTTGATGGGCAGAATGGTTGATTCCATGTTTTTGCTATTGTGAATAGAGCTGCAAAAAACATATGAGCAAGTATCTTTTTTGTAGAATGATTTGAGTTCCTCTGGGTATACTCCCAATAGGGGGTTGCTGGGCTATATGGAAGGTCAATTTCTACTTCTCTCAGAAGTCATCACACAGTCTTCCAGAGAGGTTGCACTAGTTTGCATTCATATCAGCAGTGTAGAAGTGTTCCTTTTTCTCCACATCCTCACCAGCTTCTGTTGTTTGTTTTATTAATGATGGCCACTCTTACTGGGGTTAGGTGATATCTCAGTGTGGTTCTGATTTGCATTTCTCTGATGATTATTGTAAAAGAAACAAAGCAGGAGGTATCTATTTCCAGACTTCAAACTTTATTATAAGTCTACAGTAATTAAAACAGCCTGGTATTGTTACAAAAACAGGAATATAGTCCAATGGAACAGGATAGAGATTCCAGAAGCAAAGTCTCAATTTCTCAACCAACTCATCTTTAACAAAGCCTCCAACAACAACCACTGGGGAGGGGAGAACTTATTCAGTAAATGGTGCTAGGAAAACTGGTTGATCACATGCAGAAGATTGAAACAGGACCCATATCTATCACCATACACTAAAATTAACTCTAAATGGATCGAAGACCTAAATGTAAAACCTCAAACTATAAGAATCTTAGAAAACGCAGGAGACACCCTTACGGATAATGGAACTGGCAACCAATTTCTGATCAAAACCCTAAGTGCCCCATACCATAAGAAATAAGAAACAAGATGGCTAAGTGGGACCTCGTCAAACCCATAAGCCTCTCTCTGCAAAGCAAAAGAAACCATTAAGAGAGCAGGGAAACAGTCCATGGACTGGGAAAAAATATTTGCCAACTGTATATCTGAGAAAAGGCTAACATTTAGGGTTCTAAAAAATGGAAATGCACTGAAAATAAAAAAAAAAAAACAAACAGCCCCTTTAAAAAAGCAGGCAAAAGACATGAATAGACTCTTCTTAAAAGAAGATATATGGCCAGGCTCGGTGGCTCAGCCTGTAATCCCGCACCTTTGGGAGGCTGAGGTGAGTGAATTGCCTGAGCCCGCGGGTTCGAGACCCGCCTGGGCAGCGAGTCCTCATCTCTACAATAAATCAAAAAATCAGCCGGGTGTGGTAACACATGTCTGTCATTCTGGCTACTTGGAAGCCTGACGTGGAAGGATCACCAGAACCCAGCAGGTCGAGGCTGCGGTGGCCGGGAGTGGCCACTGCACTCCAGTCTGGGCGACAGAGTGAGACTCCAACTCAAAAAAAGAAAAAAAAGAATCTATATGGGCAGCCAACAGACACATGAATTAACACTTTTAAAGGTATTTATATTTTATGAAATTATATACAATAGGCTCTACACATTAAATAGTATGTATATATTGAGTATGAAATATTCCATTTGGAAAGAAAATATAGCAACTTTTTAAGTTAATATTCTTGTCCTCCAGGCTGCATATCTGTGAAAACTATGATTCCTTGCACACAATCAGATGCTGGTGATTAAAAAATATTTATAGAGCCTCTTATATACAATAAAATCTCTTAATTTCTCACACATTGCTGAATAAAGAACAATTTCTGCCATCAAAGAACTCAAATACTAGGATGACATCCAGATAAGGCATGTATAGAGGCTGCCAAAAAAATGTATAAATATTTTAAAGAAGCAAAAAGAAGTATTAATATTATAATAATATATAGATAACAAGTCATACTTGATAGATGTAACCAAGTGGCCAATTGTACTCTTCTGCTGTTGCATGGTGACACTAACATTAATTTGATTAATGCTATCTTTTGACCAAATGTGCATACATTTTTTGCCACCGTGTGTGTGTGTGTGTGTGTGTGTGTGTGTAGATATATACACACATACATCCAGATTAAGATGACTTACATGAGACAGTTAGATTGAGCTTCTCCTACAGAGTAAGCCAAGATAGTGTTTCCTTAGAATCCAAAGAGTTACAGATCCAACAGCACTCCCCATAAGTCTCCAAAGAAATGATGTTAACTACTTAGAACAAAGAAAAAGAAAAATACACTGACAGGGATTGGAATTGGCTAGACTCTTGCCTGCACCACCATAGTCCACCATAGTCTCCAAATGCAGTAGTGAAGGTAAATGATAGAAATTCAGGAGTTCTGTGCTCCTGTCACAAACTTGCAGGGCTCCTTGAACCTTATGTGATTCCTAAACCTCATGGAAAACTGCTTTTCCGATAGCCATGCTCTGCCGTGGATCAGTGCAGCAAAAAATTCCTTGAGCAGCACCTATCACTGTTTCCCAGGAACTCAACCCTTGCAGAGTGGGGTGGAGTGGCTGCTTTGGGAGATAACAGGGTCCAAAGGCAAAATCCATCCCTGCAGAGAGTTCTTGACTGGGCAGATTGCCTAAGAACACTGGAGGTACTGAATCACTCTGTAACTTGACATTCAAATTGCAGATTGCCCGAGACCAAGGTGGGAGCCAGGCGGGATATGTTGCCATGGAAAACTTGTACTCCCCTTGTGAACTCTTCTGTGTCACTTTTGCACAACAACTTGACTCCAGTAGCCCCTGGTACTCCCTCCTAATCCCCACTGTGGCAGCCAAGAGGGCAAACTTGAGAGGTGCTTTATCTCCCTTCTCCTGCACTAACCCAGAAGGCACAAAACAGACAGAAAACTTGGAAAATCCACAGAATCTTACCCACAGCCTAAGCTGGCTGGGCACTTTCTTGGAGTCACAATCCCCAAGGAAAAACTCTGCAGCCATCATCATGGCTGGTTTTCTCCCAAAAGCACCATCTACTGGCAGGGAGTCACCAGTATAGCCAACCACATCAGATGCAATACCTTAGCTTTGGGGAAGGCCTGATCTCAAATGCCAGCTAAAAGCAATTCCAAACCACTCCGGCCACTTGGGACTCTGTGAGCAACTGCAGGTACATGGGACAGAACCACCACATTTGGCAACTAAAAAACTCACCACATCAAGGCTATATATAACCAAGGGAATACTACAGTGCCTACATCAGTCCCTTACTAACTAAAATAAGAATAACTTGTCCACTCAAATGAAAAGGTGTTCCTGTGGAAGAAGAGAAAGCAACCTATTTGAGGGAATAACAGAGGAAAACTTTCCTCGCCTTGCTAGAGATTTAGACATTCACATACAAGAAGCCAAAAGAACCCTCAGGAGATTCATTGCAAAAAGGTCATCCCAAGGCATATAATCATCTGGTTATGCAAAGTTAATCGGAAGAAAAGAATTTTAAGATAATTGAGACTGGAACCTCAAATAACTTGCAAAGGTAAACTTATCATACTAGCAGCAGACTGCTAAGTAGAAATCTTACAAGCCAGAAGGGATTGAAGTCCCATCTTCAATCACTTCAATTGAATTACTGTCAATCAAGTGTTTTTTATCTTGCAAAACTAAGTTTCATAAATTAAGGAGAAATAAAGTCCTTCACAGAAAAGCAAATGCTGAGAGAAATTGTCACCATTAGACCAGCTCTACAAGAAATGTTCAAAGGACTCTATATACTGATACAAAAAATTAAAATGCACCTTAGAAAAATGCTTGAAATCATAAAATTCAAAGTCCCTATGGAAAAACAACACAATAGAGAAAATAAATAAACAAACCAACCAGATAACAGCCAGTATGGTGAATAGTACCTTACATATCATTATTAGTTATCTTAATTAAAATGTAATTAGTTATATTCTAATAATTACTCTTATTAAAACAGTACCTTGCATATCATTATTAACACTAAAATGATTGGTCTCAATGACCCACTAAAAAGATAAATTCTAGTGGAATGACTAAAAATACAAAACCAAAGTATCTTCTGCCTTTAAGAGACCCATTTACCGCACAAAGAATACTATAAACCCAAGGTAAAGAGTTGGGGAAAAACATTCCATAAAAATGGAAACCACAAACTAGCAGGAGTACCTATTCTAACATCAGATAAAACAGATGTTATATTAATAACTATAAAAGAAAACAAAGATGGCTATTATATAATGATGAAGGGATCAATCCAATATGAAGACATAATGATATTAAATTTATATGTGCTTAACACCAGAGCCCTCAGGGTTTTAAAAAAAATCTACTAGATCTAATAAGAGATACAGACAGTATTGTAATAATAGTAGAAGACTTTAACACTTCACTGACAGCAACAGACAGATCATTAAAGCAGAATGTCAACAAAGAAAAATTAGTGTTAAACTGGACTCTAGAGGAAATGCAACTAACAAACATCCACAGAAAATTTCATCCTAAGCCTACTGAACACACATTTTTTCTCATCAGTAAATGAAACATTCTCCAAAATAGATCATATGATAGACAACAAATCAAGTTTCAATAAATTCTAAAAAATTGAAATCATATCAAGTATAGTCTTCGTCCATGGTGGAATAAAACTAGAAATTAACTCCAAGAATAATATGTGAAAACAAATAAGTACATGAAAATTAAACAATTTGCTCCTGAAGAATCCTTGGGTCAACAATAGAATCAAACTGAACATTCAAAAATTCCTTAAAATGAATGACAACAATGATGTTATCAAAATATCTGGGACATAGCCAAAGTTGTGCTCAGAGAAAATTATAGCGCTTAAGACCTACATTACTAAGACTGAAATATTACATATAAATGACCTAACAACACACTCCAAGGAAATAGAAAAACACACACACACACACACACACACAAACAAACCCAAAACTAGCAGAAAAGAAATAAAAAAGATCAGAACAGAACAAAATGAAATTAAAATTTAAGAAAAAGTAAAGAAGCAATAAAACAAAAGTTTGTTTCTTTGTAAAGATAAACAAAGTTGATAGACCACTAGCTAGATCAATTATGAAATGAAGAGAGAAAACTCAATTTAACTCAATCAGAATTGAAAAATGAGACATTACAACTTATACAACAGAAATTCAAAAGATCTAAGACTATTATGAACACTTATATAAAAACAAACTAGACAATCTAGAGGAAATGCATACATTCTTGAAAACATACAACTTCCCTAACCTTGAATCAGGAAGATATATAAACCCTAAACAGACCAATAATAAGTAGCAAGATTGAAAGAGTAATTAGAAGACTCCAGCAAAAAAAAAAAAAAAAGTCCAGAAACTGAAGGACTCACAGCTGAATTCTCCCAGACCTCCAAAAGAGAACTGGTACCAATTTTAATGAAGCTATTTCATCCCCCTCCCTCACTCATTCTATAAGGCCAGTATCACTGATACCAAAGCCAGAGAAAAGACACAACAAAAAAAGAAAACTACAGACAAATATCCTTTATGAATATAGATGCAAAAATCTTCAACAAAATATAAGCAAACTGAATTCAACAGCACATAAAAAAATATACCACAACTAAGTGGCTTTTATTCCAGGGATCCAAGGGTGATTCATTATATGCAAGTCACTAAGCATGAGCCACTACATAAACAAAACTAAAAACAAAAATTATATGATCATTTCAATGGATGCATAAAAACCTTTTGATAAAATCCAGCATCCATTTATGATAAAAACCTTCAGCAAAATAGGCATAGAGGAAACATTTCTCAAAATAATAAAAGCTATATATCAAAAACCCACAGCTGATATTATCCTGAACAGAGAAAAGTTTAACAGAATTCCCCCTCAGAACTAGAACAAGGAAAGGATGCTCACTTTCACCACTGTATTCAACATAGTACTGGAACTCCTAGCCAGAGCAATGAGGCTAGACAAAGAAATGAAAGATATCCATTGGAAAAGAAGATATAAAACTATCTCTGTATGCTGGTGATATGATCTTATACCCAGAGAATCCTAAAGATTCCTTCAAAAGACTCTCAGACTTGATCAATGAATTCAGTAGTTTCTGGATGCAAAATCAACATACACAAAATTCAAGTCAGTGGTATTGCTATACACTAATAGAGACTAAGATGAGAAGCACATAAATAACTTAATTCCATTTACAATAGTAGCCAGAACACTAAAATACCCAGATATATTTAATCAAGGAGGTGAAAGGTCTCTACAAGACCTACAAAACTCTGATGAAAGAAATTGCAGAGGACACAAACAAATGGAGAAACATCCCATGTTCATGAATAGAAGGAATCGACATTATTAACATGACCATATTGCCCAAAGTAATCTACAGATTCAAAACAATTTCTATCAAACTACCAATGTCATTTTTCACAGAATTTTAAAAAAAATTATAAAATTCACATGGAACTAAGAAAAAAAGTCAGAATAGCCAAAGCAATCCTAAGCAAAAACAAAGCTGGAGGCATTACATTTCCTGACTTCAAATTATAATACAAGGCTGAAGTAACTAAAATAGCATGGTACTGGTACAGAGTAGACACACAGACCAACGGAACAAAATAGAAAATACAGAAATAAACATAAATACCTACAACCAACTAATATTTGACAAAGCAGACAAAAACATACACTGGGAAAAGACACCCTATTCAACAAATAGTGCTGGAAAATTGGGAAGCTACATGCAGAAGAGTGAAACTTGATCCCTGTCTCTCCCCATATGCAAAAGTTAATTCAAGATGGATTAAAGACTTCGATGTAAGATCTGAAGCTACAAAAATTCCAGAAGAAAACATAGCCATAAATTCTTTGCCTATGTTGATATTCATAAGAATTTTTCCTAAGTTTTCTTAAAATTTCAAAAGTAAATGCAATGAAAATGAGAACAAATAAGTAGGACTCAGTTAAAATAAAGGGCTTATCTGCACAACAAAGCAAATAATTAACAGATCAAATAAGCATTCTACAGAATGGGAGAAGATATTCACACACTATACATAGGATAAAGGACTAAAATCTGGACTCTACAAATAATTCAAATGAATCACCAATAAATAAATAACACCATTAAGAGATGATCAAACAATATGAACAGACATCTCTTAAAGAAGTTATATAAATAGCCAACAAGCATGAAACAATGCTTAACATTACTCATCATCAGGGAAGCATTAATCAAAACCACAATGAACTACCTTACATCAGTCAGAATGGCCATTATTTAAAAATTCAAAAAGCAATAGATCCTTGCACAGATGCAGAGAAAAGGGAACACTTATACAGTCTTGATGGGAGTGTAAATCAGTACAACCTTTATGAAAAGTGGTATGGCGATTACTCAAAGAACTAAAAGTAGATTGGTCATTTGATCCAGCAATCCCACTTCTATGTATCTTCCCTAAAGAACAGAACTCATTATATAAAAAAGATGACTGAACCCACATGCTCATTGCAGCATAACTCACAATTGCAAAGATGAGGAATCAACCTAAATGTCCATCAACCAGTCAGTTAATATTAAAACTGTTGTATATATATACCACGGAATACTACACAGTCAAAAAAAAAAAAAAAATAGAGAATGAAATCATATCCTTGCAGCAACATGAATGGAGCTGGAGATAATCACCCTAAGTAAACTGACTCAGAAACAAAAAAACAAACACTACATATTGTCACTCACATGTGGGAGCAAAATGATAACAAAGATGGAAATAATAGACACTGGGAAGACAAATTAAAGTGCCGGTTGGGAGAGGGTAAGGTCAGAAACTACCTATGGGGCACAATGTTCACTAACTACGGAATGGGCCACCTGACACCCAATCCCCACCACTACCCACATGTTCATGTAATGGATACACAGGCATATACTCTGAATCTAAAATAAAATTCATTAAAAAATAGCAAATTAGGTGGAAAACTGTACCAACACATCCTAATAGAGAGGATAACTTCTGAGTTGAGCTTGGAGCAGATATGGAAAGTCTTTATACTGAAAATAAGAAGGACACATGGCTAAGTGTCAAAAATAAATGCATATACGGAGAGATTGAAACTTCATGATGCCTTTATGGAAATAACTCTATAATTCAAGAATGCAAGTGTATGAATAAGAAAAGTGGAAGGTGATGTAAAACAGTAAAATAAGAAGGTGGACTAATAAGTAGAGGCCACATCATGATTATTCCCTCCCACACTTCTTCAAATCAGACATAATTATTTTAGACAATAAATACACAGTGAACTCTGGTTGCCCAGTCATTGCTTCTTGTACTTGTCAACAGGAATGGCACGACCTTCACTAATGATGCCATAACTCTTTTCAATCTGTTTGATCTACTCTAAAACAGGACTCCAACCAATGCCTAGACACAGATTATTTACTTCATTCAGAAATGTTTAATATGTATTAAATAAAACAAAGTAAAGAATTTTTAAAAAGAAAGGAAATGAAATTAAGAGATTAAAATAAAATCCTTTTACTCATCTCCCTAAAACTGAAAAGTATTTCACATAGGGTTCCAGAAAATAAAACGCATTAGCAAGAATGGTCTATTGGGGCAGGGGGGAACCCAAAATACAAACCAACCAAATGAAGAGGAGTTGTAAGAGGCACTAAGTCCTATGTGTACATGTGTATACGTGACCACTGAAATAGGATACTAAAGATATCTGAGCCTGCGGGTTCAAGACCCACCTGGGCAGGCAAGACCTCATAGCTACAATAAATCAAAAAATTAGCCGGATGTGGGAGCATGCGCCTGTAGTTCCAGCTACTTGGAAGGCTGAGGCGGAAGGATCGCCGGAGCCCAGCAGGTCAAGACTGCAGTGGCCGGGAGCAGCCACTGCACTCCAATCTGGGTGACAGAGTGAGACTCCAATTCTTAAAAAAAAAAAAAAAAAGATATCCGAAAAGAATGAGAAACGACAATATGTGGTAGGACAAAGTGATAGGCTTCAGTTTTTAGGTGATGTTGTATACCCTTATTTCATGCTGATTGATATATGGGACAAACATTTTAAAGTCAATTTTTGCCAAAGAATATTAAAGGGATATTAGAGAAGTACAAATGTATAATACTATGTGATTCATAAGCAGGAATTCTGCTTCATTTATTCTTTTAAATTTGTTGTCTTATAATATCTAACATGACTATTTACATGTGAGAATTTAATATATAGTAACTAATTATGAGTTAAGCAGTGCATTTTAAGACTGGATACATAACCAGAGGATTTTCCATCAAACACAAACAATAAGTTCTACAAAGGTCTAAACCACTTCTAATAGGAAAAAATCGAATAAATATATTCTATGTTATGGGAGCAATTATTCTCACAATGAACCTAATCACATAGAATTATTTGAAGTGATATATGGTATGTTACATTCTAGAAGAGGTCTATTTTACATTTAATCACAGATAAATACATCTGTCAAATATAATGTGTCATAAATATTTGTTTTAATTTAAGGTTCTGGGTTTTTAACTAAAATGAATGGTCATTGAAGAATCTCTTATAATTGGACATACATACTAGAAGATTTGCCTGAGCACATTTTAGAGCTTAGGAAAAATATAAACTATTTTTATTTTTCAGTGTGCTGGCTGACAACATCTCACGGTTGACAGGTCAATCCTAATAAAACTATATATCTGACAATCTAGATGGCAGGCAGAGGATAGAGATCAATCTTTACCT
This sequence comes from Carlito syrichta, assembly GCF_000164805.1. Lineage (NCBI taxonomy): Eukaryota > Metazoa > Chordata > Mammalia > Primates > Tarsiidae > Carlito > Carlito syrichta. Next base: position 23,267 of record NW_007245901.1, read on the forward strand.
AGGAAAGTTGATGGAATATGTCATAAATTGGAGACACAATAATATTGTGACCTTGTATATAATAAGTAAATGACCCTTAGAGATTAGTAACTTGAATCAGTTCCATGATACTAAATACATTCTTCTGAATTTTAGATGAGATTATATGAATAAACAATTATATATACAAAAATAAAAGGTCCAGAAAATATGAATATGATGTTGCAATGACAAAAAAGTAGAAATAGATAATTTATATTATATACAATATATAAAATTCTAATGAAGTCTCACAGAATTTTATACCTCTTTAAAATTGTTAAGTAAGAAATTAAGTGATGATACCTCAATAAAATTACAAGTAAATTATTTTCAATTGAAGCTAAAACAGAAATTTGGGTTTCTTTTCTTTTTTTATTGTTTTATTTTCCAGGGAAAACATTACAACAACATTTTGTTAAAGAGGGTACAAAATATCCAATATTTTTCCAGATCAACATTAATTCTTTATATGCATTTTCCTCTGTCAGATGGCATTAAAATATTCATGTTGCTAATTAAGTTATGATATCATATGATATCATATCTTCCTTAATGCTTTCTGGATTTATTTGGGTCTTAGGAAAGCATCTTTCTCTTGAAAAAATAAGTAAGCTTATATAAAAAGTAAGCTTATATAGAAACATAAGGAATTACAAATCAAATAAATTTAGTTTCAATTATTTATAAATATAGAATATCTGCTATATTGATAAAAATTACTTGGAAAAAACTAGTAAAAATGCTTACAAATTTTATTTCTGTAATAATTTTTCCAGCTATTTTTTATTCCTAAAAAATAATCATATGAGTAAAGAAACTTAGACTTAAATACATTTTCAGTACTTACACAATTTTTAATTATTTGTTTTTAGATGAATTTATAATATAAAAAATAAATTTTAAATTTCAGAAGGAGTTTTGTGTTCCAATGAGTAACTTACACTGAACTAACACTGCCTCAGATAACAATTATATAACCTTAGAGAAAAGATAGAATTTATAAATAATAATTTGAATACTTGAGTGCAATCGAAACCAGGCAGAATCTAGAAGATTTGGGATGATAACTCACTCTTTTCACACTTTTTGTTGGAGCACCAGCTATGTTTATAGGAGTATAAGTAATAAACATTCATTCACCTATATTAAAAGCAACCAATCAACTTTACTTTTAATTCCAAAGTTGCATATAAAATGTCTTTATAGCATGCTATTTAGTCAGTGTTCAAGAGGTACTAATTCCTTTTCATCCTCTAGAAACATTTTGAACATTTTTTATAATGACAAAAAAAATTTTAATTGCATATTTTGTGGCTATTTTACTTACTTCTCAGTTAAGTAAAATAATTCTTTTTTCTTCTTTTTGACAGGATGGAAAAAAGGCAAAAACGTACTTGCCAGGAGGAATCAACACCAGAAATAGCTGTAGGTAGCATCATTTAACCAAAATGTGAGAACCTGGTAAAATATAGTTTTACTTTATTTATTTGAACAATTAGTGTATAACATTGAAATTAGTATATTGTTTCCCTTGTACCTTCAAAGAATAAATTGTTCGGTCTAACAGAAGAAAATTAATATTTATAGGTATTGATCTTGGCATCTTAGATCTCAAAACAGCCCAAGGGGAAAACATACCATCATTTTAGGAGGGAAAATTTTAAATACATATGATTATCAAAGTTCTTTTTAAGCACTTCAGGTGAAGCATAGTTGTATCACCCATGAACAAAATCATTTAAAAATATTGTTCATTTAAGAGTGTCTAAGGTTCTAGGAGCTGAATTTCTCATACTATGATTGAGAAAGTTCTAACTGGGAAAAAAAAAGAATTTGTGGTAATAATGATTATATCAGCAAAGAATGTAGGTGTATACTTAAATAAATGAGGCAAGTATAAGCAGCTTAACTATTGAGGCATGAAAGAATTGTTCTAGGAGGTCATATGCTAATTATGTTCCAAGGTTACTGGGTTATACTTTAAAAAGTGATATTCCATATGTAATATTAATAATTGCAGAAAGATTGATAGAGCTATTATTCAGACAGGACACCATGCAACCAGATAACAAACAAGAAGGCAGATAAATTTACTCTTACTTTCAGAAAATTATCTTTAAAATAAAATATTGGAATCTTTATTCATCACTGACCATCTGACTACAGACCAACAAGCTGCTTAAACTTATTTGCTAAATAGATATTTTCACATTAAACAGCTATTTGCACAAAATTTAAAAATCAAATAAAAAGACCAACCCAGAATCATTTACTTGCATACAGTATACAATTCTATGTTCTTCTTTTTTTTATAACAGCAATTTTGGTTGAACTTTGGGATTAAAAAATAAAGCTATATGATTGGTTGCTTTAGTATAGGCGAATGAATGTTTATTATTTATACTCCTACAAACATTGTTGGTACTCCTCCAAAAAGTGTGAAAAGTGTGAGTTATCTCACCTCTTCCAGATTCTGCCTGGTTTCAATTACACTCAAGTCTTCGAATTATGATTTGTAAATTCTATCTTTTCTCCAAGGTTCTATAATTGTTATCTGAAGCAGTGTTAGTTAAATGTACATTACTCTGCCATTGGAACACAAAACTCCCCCTGAAATTTAAAATTTATTTTTTAAATTTTACTTATCATTGCCTGAACCTGGTGACTCCAAGCAGTTGTAGAAAAGTGCAAAAATGTCAATTGGTCTTATTTTACATCCATAAAGTAAAATTCAAGTGAAAATCTAGCATTTCTCACAATGTTTATGTTTCTATATTTCTTAGTACATGTGCTTTGTTTTTACCATTTATTCAATTTCACCATTGTTTCTATCTTCTCCTCTCATTTTTCCATGATTTTTTTGCTCTGCTTTTATGACTTCATTTATTCTTGAGTGAATAGAAATTTCAGAAGATAGTTCCTTTACTTCTTACCACCAGATTTTCATATTTACCTGTGTCTGTATTCATAAAACTCTCCTGTCTCACCAGTTACAAAAGATGGCCTATCCTTGTTTCTATTTCAGACCAGCTTTTCTATTACTTGTATCCTTGGTTTCATTCTCACAACTGTCCTTCCATATATCTAACCCCTCTTCAATTCTCTTTCTCTAACACAGCATTTTGTGGCATAATGCTATGGCTATACTTTTGCCCCTTCCAAACCTCCTGTCGAAGTTTGAAGCCCAATGTAGGAGGTGGGACCTAATGGGAGGTATTTAGGTCATGGGGGAAGATTCCTCATCAACAGATTGATGACATCTCTTGGGTTGGGGGGATTTTTCATACTATTAGTTTTCACAAGAGCTGGTTATTGAAAAGAGACTGGCAACTCTCCACTCTTATTTGTTTGTTCCTTCTTCCACCATGTGGTCTCTGCATACACTGCTCCTTACACCTTCCTGCATGAGTAGATGCAACCTGAGACACTTCCCAGATGCAGATGCCCAAATTTCAACCTTTCAGCTCATCATCAAAATGATCCAAATAAACTTTTTTCTTTATAAGTTACTTAGCCATAGGTATTTCTTTATAGCAACACAAAATGGACTAAAACACATGCAGAAATAAGAAAATTTCTACTCCACATGCCAGAGTTCATTAATTATGTGACAATCTTACTTCCTCTGGAAGAAAATAGACTTCATAAACAGTCATGAAAAATCTGTAGTTCCACAAAGTTTGAGCCAATTCAGTTATTCATGAGATATTTTATAATTTACTACAAGGTGAAGAAAACAAATCTTGATATCTTACTCTAAAAAATAAAATGTTCATGCTTGCTATTTTGAAATAATTCCACTAAAGAATACAGAAATTCCATATCTCCATATAATATGCATAAGAACAAAGATTGTTATTTGATATAATCATTGACATTTACCTTAATTATTATATGTGGAAAGTTTTAGCAGTACTTAAAAAAAACTAACTAGTCAGATTAGACAATACAATAACAACTATATATAGCCATATTTTTCTGTCCTTTCTAGAATAGAGAGAGAGTATTGAGTAGCAATTTTTAATGAATTGACTTAAAAACTTCAAAGACCCTCACCAGCTAAAATATAAGAAAATAGGCGATGGAGCTTAAGATGGCGGCTGACAGGTTGGGCTGTAAAAATCTCTGTGGAGGCAAGTGACAATAAAGACTCTCCACGTGAGTAGGCGGGCACTGATGGGAGCAGTGAAAGTCTGTCTGAGGGGATACTTGGCTGCATGCACCTGGGTTCCCCCTCTGAGAGTGACTGCAGGCCCCCACCACCCTACAATTAGAGCTCAGTTCTCAAGATAACCACAAAAACATCTGCTGCCTGTGGGAACACTCTGAGAAAAACCTGCTGAATCCAGCTGCTTCCTAGCACTTGGCCCCCAACACACACCATCACCTGGCATACTGGACCTGCTAGAGTGCAGGATTTGATTATTGGAAAGAGAACACTGAAGGAATCCAGAGAGGAATACATGCCTAGTGAGGAGCAGCCCACTGCAGTCATTTTCCAGGCAGAGATTTGCATTGCTCTGCCCAGCTCCTCCCTCCAAGCCTCCAACTTGTTGCCTAAGCCACACAACAAACTATTGCTCCAGGCGCTCCCTTACCATTAAAGTGGGAGAGAGACCTAACAAGGCACTGGAAGAAGCTGTGTACCGAGCACAGAGATCCAATCTCTGTGAATGGCAGATCAACTACTCAGGGCTGGATTGTGGTCCAGAGGAAATATCCTGAGAGCATAAACTTCAGAGGGAACTGACAAGTGCTGAGTTCCAGGTGCCCAAGCCCCTACCCTGATCCAGCCATGGGACAAATGGTGTGGACAGAAAAGAATGAGGAAGAACTCCAAAGAGATCAGTGGTGAGTCTGGGCTGACACAAACCTCCTCCTCCCCAGCAATCCTCTGAACATCAGACCCACATAGCTGCGCCACAACTGAGAGGGACAAACCCCAATGGAGTCTGGACATCAGTCGCAATAGGAGAACCCCATTCCAGGATAGGCCTGACTGGGGCAACCTCATGAGAGTACATACCTGGGGAAACACTATCCTGTACATCTCCAACAGAGATCTCCCTGACCATAGGAGAGTGGGAGGGGAGAACTGCAGCCCCACCCACCTCCACTGCCCCTTCTCCTTCTCTGCTTCATTCCCTTAGGATTGAGTAAAAGCGGTGACTCTGCAGGAGAGATCTCATTAGAGAAACAATTATAGAGCCTGTCACAAGAGGACAGATCTTTTTGTCTTTGCTTTTTTGTTGTTTTGTTCTGTTTTTTTTTTTAAATTTTCAATTATTTTTTAATTTAAGAAATTTTCTTTTAATCTATTTTTGAAATATTTTTCCTTTGTGCATGAATGTATATGTGAGGCTTTGACCTGCATACCCTCCCCATTTTTTTTTCTTTTTGATCTCCATTTCTTTCTGCTTTTAGTTGTCATTCTCTGTTTATGTGTGTATGTGAATGAATTAGTGTTCATCTTTTGATTTTGTTGTTGATTTTTGCTTTTTTTTTCTGGGTTTCTTAATATTCATTGTTTATAATTTAAAGGGTGTGTCAATATATGTGTGAGGGTTCCGCCTGAATCCTCCTTTATTTCTCTCTCTCTTTTTTTCTTTTTCTTATTCTCCCCCCTTCAGTCTTTTCATCTTTCTTCTCTATTCACTTCGTACTAGGCATGTGTGTGTGTGTTTAGTTTTCTTGGGGTTTTTCTGTTGCTGTGGTTTGTTTTGTCTTGCTTTGTTGTTATTGCAGATTGTTTTGTAGTGTGGGCTGGTTTCTGCTTTGCATCATCATATAGAGTAGTAGTGGCGAGTGGATCTCAAGGAAAACATACCATAATAAGTGAACATTTTAATCTGCAAGTAGCATCTGACTCCTAGCACCCCATCCCCCACTTTACTTGGATTTCAAAAATTACAAGACAGAGCAAAACTTACTTCCCATCCACCATCCTATTTCAAAATGGAACAAATCCAATGCCCGAATCAGGGAAGAATAGAGGATTGAGCAAACATCAGAAGGGAAAGCCTCTCCCACTGACACTGAATAACAGAACTAAAGAAAAAAAAAAAACAAGAGATCTGTCACAAATGAGGAAAAGTCAAAGGAAGACCTCAGGCAATTCCAAGTCTATGAAAGTCAAAACTCCTGAGAAATCAGACCTTGGTGCCCAAACAATGGAAATCACCAACAACTGGCCCCAGAATATGACAAGGATCAGGGAATGGTTGGAAAGAGTGAATAAGACTCAAGAAAGACAAGATGCAACACTGCAATAACTTGTAACAGAGATTCTGGCAATAAAAAATTTCGTTCAGGAAATAAATAACAAGATGACAATCTTGGAAAATAAAATTAATCTAGCTGAAGACAGAATCTCAGAACTTGAAGACCAGAACATGGAATTAGCCTAATCTGTAAAAAAAATAGAAAGAAGACTAAAAAAGAAAGAACAAAGCCTACAAGAGATGTGTGATTATATCAAGAGACTGAACCTATGCCTGATTGGTATCCCAGAAGAAGAAAGGAAAAATGAGAACAACTTGGAGCAAGAATTCCAGGAAGCAATCCAAGAAAACTTTCCCCATCTCACCAGAGATGTGACCAGCCAAGCACAAGAGATACAGAGAAACCCCATAAGACATCAAATGAGAAGACCAACCCCTAGACACAGTAATTTGCCTACACAAAATACGTACAAAAGAAAAAATTCTAAAGGCAGCAAGAAAGAAAGGTCAGACTACCTACCAAGAAAAACCAATTAGAATACCAGGAGACCTATCGGCAGAAACACTATAAGCAAGAAGGGACTGGAGCACTATATTCAAAGTCCTCAAAGAAAAGCAATTTCAACCAAGAATTTCCTATCCAGCCAGGCTTAGCTTTATCAGTAATGGAGAATTAAAATCCTTCCCAGACATCCAATCCCTAAGCGATTATTCAGCTTCCAGACCAGCTCTACAGGAGACACTTAAAAATGTATTAAGCACAGAAGAAAGAAAGAAAGAAAGAAAAGAATCACCACACAATTCCCAAGAGAACACAGAATCAACAGAGAATACAGCACAACAAGAAACTTGAAAAAACACGCATATATTGACCCCAAAGCCCAAAGAAAACAAGCAAACAAAGAAAAAACTTTATAAGAACCTCATGACAGGGATAAGCAACACACTCCAATAATCAGCCTGAATGTGAATGGAATAAATGCACCACTGAAAAGACACAGAATGGCACTAGATAAGAAACCATGACCCCATTATTTGCTGCATCAAGGAGATTCATCTCACTACAAGCAACACACACAGATTCAAAGTTAAAGAATGGAAAATGAGTTTCCAGGCAAATGATCACAAAAGGAGGCAGGAGTTGCAATCTTAATATCAGACAAAAAACAACCTTTAAGCTGTCAAAAATTTAAAAAGATGCAAAAGGACACAACAAATGATAAAAGGGTCAACCCATCAACAAGAAATATCCATCCTAAACATATATGCACCCAACACAGGAGCACCAGCATTTGTAAAGCAACTACTAAATAAACCAAAAATATAAGTATATTGACTCTAACACTATTATAGCAAGGGACTTGACTATCCCACTGATATCCCTAGATAGATCATCAAGGCAGAAAATCAACAAGGGGATCCAGAATCTAAACTTGACACTTGACCAAATGGACTTAGTAGATACTTACAGATTATTCCACCCAACAACCACAGAATATACATTCTACTCATCACCACATGGAACATACTCCAAGATCAATCACATCCTTGGCCATAAATCAAGCATAAACAAGTTCTGAAAGGTTAGAATCTTGCAATACCCATTCTCAGACCACAGGGAATAAAAATAAATATCAAAATCAACAACATTTCCCCAAAGCCCACAAAAACATGGACACTAAACAGCATGATGCTGAACAACGAATGGTTAAACACTGAAATCAGAGAAGAAATTGAAAGATTCCTGGAAACAAATGAAAATGAAGAAACATCTTACCAAAACCTCTGGGATGCCATGAAATCAGTTCTAAGAGGGGGAATTTATATCTCTACAAGCACACATCAAGAAAATGGAATGATCACAAATGGAGAGCCTAACAAATAACCTAAGGAAACTGGAAAGAGAAGACCACCAAAACCCCAACTTTAGCAGAAGAATACAAATCACCAAAATAAGAACCCAAATATGCGACATGGAAGACAAAAATATCATAGAAAACATCAACAAAACAAAAAGCTGGTTCTTTGAAATAATTAACAAGAGTGATGGGCCCCTAGTCAGAATGACCAAGAAAAAGAGAGAAAAAGCCCAAATAAACACAATCAGAAATACAAAAGATCAAATCACAACTGACCCCGATGAAATACAAAAGATTATCAGAGATTACTATGTACACCTATATGGAAACAAACTTGATAACCTAGATGAAATGGAGGACTTTCTGACATCACACAACCTCCCCATGTTAAAACAAGAAGACATTGAGACACTAAATAGACTAATAACAACCCAGGAAATTCACTCTGTCATACGAAAACTACCTACCAAAAAAAAAAAAGGCCCTGGACTGAATGGCTTTCCAGGAGAATTCTGCAAAACATACAAGGAGGAGTTGATACCAATCCTACTGAAAGTATTCCGGGCAACTGAGAAAAATAGAATTATCCCCAAATCATTTTGAGAAGCTAACATTACACTGATACACAAACTGGGTAAAGATCCAACAAAGAAAGAGAACTACAGGTCAATATCCCTTATGAACATAGATGCAAAAATCCTCAACAAGATTCTAGCAAATTGGATCCAAAATCACATCTCAAAAATCATCCACCATGACCAAGTAGGCTTCATCCCCAGGATGCAGTGATGGTTCACCATTCCCAAGACTATAAAAGCAATTAAATACAAACAGGAGATGCAAAAATAAGAACCACATGATGCAGAAAAAAGCTTTTTATAAAATCCAGCATTCCTTCCTGATAAAAACCCTCAAACACCTAGGTATAGAAGGAACACACCTTAAAATAGTAAGCACCATCTATGACAAACCCAAAACTAACATATTACTAAATGAACAGAAACTAGAAACATTTCCCCTGAAAACTGGAACAAGACAAGGTTGTCAACTCCCACCCCTCTTGTTCAATATTGTGTTGGATGTCCTAGCGCAGGCAATTACCCAAGAGAAGGAAATCAGGGATATCCAAATAGGAAAAGAGGGAGTCAAGTTATCCCTCTTTGCTGATGATATGATCCTATACCTTGAAAATCCAAGATAATCTGTCAAAAACCTGCTTGCACTGATAAAGGTCTTTGGCAAAGTCTCAGGGTACAAAATAAATGTGCAAAGGGAGTTGCATTCCTATACACCAACAACAAGTAGGCAGAGAGCCAAATAAAAAGCACAATTCCATTCACATTAGTCACCAAAAATGTGAAATACCTTGGCATCTTCCTAACCAGAGAAGTGAAAGACCTTTACAATGAGAATTGCAAAACACTGCTCAAAGAAATCCAAGAAGACACAAACAAATGGAAAAATATCCCATGCTCATGGATAGGAAGAATCAACATTGTTAAGATGTCCATCCTACCAAAGGCAATCTACAGATTCAACGCAATACCCATTAAGTTACCAACATCATTCTTCTCAGACCTGGAAATGACAATACAGAAATATAAACAACCACAAATAGCCAAAACAATCCTTAGCAAAAGAAATAATGCAGAAGCTATCACAATTCCAGACTTCAAACTTTACTATAAGACTACAGTAATCAAAACAGCCTGGTACTGGTACAAGAACAGGCATGTAGACCAGTGGAACAGGAGAGAGATTCCAGAAGCAATGCCTTAATTCCTCAACCAACTCATCTTTGACAAAACCTCCAACAACAACCACTGAGGAGAGGGGAACCTATTCAGTAAATGGTGCTGGGGAAATTGGCTGACTCCATGCAGAAGACTGAAACAGGACCCCTACCTATCACCATACACAAAAATTAACTCCAAATGCATCAAAGATCTAAATGTAAAACTTCAAACTATAAGAATCTTAGAAAGCACCGGAGATGTCCTTATGGAAATTGGAACTGGGAACCAATTCCTTCAGAACCCTAAAGGTCACTACCTTAAGAAATAAGATAGACAAGTGGAGCTTCATGAAATTAATGAGCTTCTGCAAAGCAAAAGAAACCATCAAGAGAGCAGGGAGACAGCCTGCAGAATGGGAAAAACTATTTGCCAACTGTATATCTGACAATGGCTAACATCTAGGATCTACAAGGAATTCAAATACGCCAAAAGGAAAAAAACGAACATCCCCTTTAAAAAGTGGGCAAAAGATATGGATAGACATTTCTCAAAAGAAGATAATACGGGTAGCCAACGGACACACGAAAAAGTGCTCAGCCTCACTCATCATCAGAGAAATGCAAATCAAAACCACATTGAGATACCAACTAACCCCTGTAAGAATGGCCATCATTAATAAAATAAACAACAACAGATGCTGGCAAGGATGTGGGGCAAATGGAACGCTTCTATACTGCTAGTGGAATTGCAGACTAGTACAACCTCTTTGGAAGACAGTGTGGCAATTTCTGAAAAAACTAGAAACTGACCTTCCATATGACCCAGCAATTCCCCATTGGGAATATTCCCGGAGGAACTCAAATTATTATACAAAAAAGATACCTGCACATGTATGTTTGTTGCAGCTCTATTCACAATAGCAAAAACATGGAACCAACTGTATTGCCCCTTGAAGCTGGACTGTATAAAAAATGTGGTACATATATACAGTGGAATATTATGCAGCCATAAAGAAGGACAAATATATGAACTTTGCAACAACTTGGATGGATTTGAAGTTGATCATATTCAGTGATTTATCACAGAAACAAAGAACTGAGTTCCATATGTTCTCAGTCATAAGCTGACCTTGAATAATTATAAGCTATAAGAAAGCAATTGGCAGTAGTGGAAAACTGTCTAGGGAGGAGGTGTGGGATTGGCAGTTGAGGAAAACTGCTGGGGTGGGAAGGGCATACCTCATCAATAAGGGTACCTGCATGATCAATGTTTATATACCTAACCCACAATTGTACCCCACATCTTTATAATAAAAAAATAGCAAGCCAAAAAAAATAGTAATAATAAAAAGAAAATAATGCAGGTAATTTAAATTTGTTAAGCTATTATTTTGAAAAAACACAAAAATGAATGTATTGACCATTCTTTATTGCTTCTTAAAATGCTGATTTAAAAAAAATATTTCATTGTAATAAGACTCTATTAATTGTGTTAATGACCATAAGAGTTAAAAATTTCCTTCCCAACTTGTTTTTGACTAAAAATAATCTGGAAACACATCATTATTGGTATACCAATTGCTCTAATAGGTCTCCTATTCTTATCATGACTTTTCTGACTACCACTAAGTAACTTTGTTCTTCTTTACAGTCAATTGATTTGAAAGAGTCAGATAAACATTTTTCTATTTATTCATTGTACATTTTCTTCAATCTCTTCCATTTATCCTTGTCACCATATCTCTGAAATTTGTTGTAGGGTCCCCTGTGTGCTCATGTTGCCTATTCCATTTTAAATCCCTTATTCAACCTTCTAGTAGCACTGACACAATTGATAGCCCCTTTAATATGGAAACACTGACATTGGTTTTCATGTTACTACATTATCTTAGAATCCTTCAAGACTCACTAGCCTACAACTTTTTGAACCTTGGCTTTTCTTTTTACTCTAGACCTAAAAGTCTCAGAGAATTCCTCTTTTCAGTTCTTATCATTTTCTTCTTCTCCATCAAGATTTCTCTGGTGGGTGAATTTATTATTTCCAATATTTGGTGCTTTAAAATTTGAATTTTAATTTCTGATGTTTTTCCATTTACAATTTGTACTTGTGTGTCTGATACATGATGGTTAATAGTGCTTCAGTTTACCCAGTCTGTCAGATAAAAAAACTGAAAGTTCTGCATGATGCTGCTAATTATTTCCATCATATAATCTTTACATTTGATTTCCATAAATATCCAAACTGGATCATTTCTTAAAACACTGCTGCCTTTATTCCACTTAAAGTCTTCAATTTTTTTTAATAAACTTCCCAGTAACCGCCTGCCCTAAAACTTTCAGTCATAATATCTCTCAGCTACTCATGACTTGTGAGGCAGCTATAGTAATCTTTACAATCTGCCAGATTACAAATATTATCCAGCATAAAACCCAATAACTATCTCACATTACTAAGGATAAGTATAAGCCCTTTATTTCAACCAGCATACTTTTCTCTGTTTTTATTCTTATCTTCTAAATCTTAGCTTTATTTTGTTCCAACTATGTAAAACTTGCTTATATTTTCTCCAGTGGGTTATACCTATTTCTATTATTTTGTCTTTTCTTCTTTCTGAAAAACACTTGACTCATAACTTTTAATAGTCTACTTCTTTTTATAATTCAAGTATCTACTTAATAGGCACCTTTAGAGAGGGCATTTTTGTCTAAACTATCTTTTCTTCCTGCCCAGTCATTTCTGGTTCCTCAACTAACCTTATTTTCTCAAAAATGTAATCACCAACAAGAATAACATTTTCTTTATTTGATTCAGGTAATTTTTTCATCCAAAGATGCCTTAAATTTTCTACTATTTACATCATCTCCCATTGTTCTTACTCTATCTATAGTTTACTAAATTTAATCAAAATACTGCAAGAAATTTACATCTGAAATTGTACATATAAAATAAAGGAGTGAACAAATAACTGAGCTTTTTAAAGAAATTTGATGTCCAAAGAGGTTTTTTTGCTTTTTTTCCCCAAAAGTTTATTTTTCACAAGTGTTCTCAAAATAAAAAATACATATACATGTGTGTGACTTTGTTAAATATATCATTAATATAGCTTCACTTAAGTGTGACATATTAAACATTATTTAACAGAGTATGTGTGGAAAATAGTCTTCTAAATGCAACAAAAATTGCTTTTAAAGCTTTATGTATGGAATATGTTTTATGCACATATGTTTATGCGTATTTTAAGTGTGAAATATTCTTATGTCTTAATGTAATAGAAACATATATCTATTTGTAGATACAATTCATTTTACTATTTTTATCTTGTTTTTGTCAATCATACAGCTGTTAGGACAACATCAGGAATATTTATTTTTACAACTATTCTAAAACAAATTAAATGTACTTAATTTATCTAGATAGGCTTTTTATATTTCCTTAGGGTACTAAAATATTCTTATCAGTAGAATATCAAGAGTTTATTTTTATATTCAGCAAATATCAAACTTCAATTTCAAATACTGTAAAAGTACTAAGATTCTGACTTTACTTATTTACACCTAAAGCATAATAAATACTTTAAAAAACAATTAGTAAATTCATATCTTAAATTTAATTAAAATTATCAATCTTTGCATATTACTCCCAAATAATAGCATATTACTACAAAAAGTGAATCACTATTTAATTAACATGCTATAAATAGTAACACAAATTTTTTGAACATCTACTATATGCTAAAAGCTCTTATAATATCTTTACATAATTATCTATCTGTATCTTTGAAACATCCACAAGGTAATAGAGACTACTATTATAAACATATAACAGATAAGAAATCACAGCAATAAATATGTTAAATAAATTACCTAACTTTAAGCTATTTAGATGGTAGAATAAAGAATCCTACCAAGGCAATATATCTTCAGAGCCAAATTTATAACTTAAACTCTAATAGCTACTTTGAATGACTCATCTCTCAGAGTTAAATTTTATAAGTCTATTTTTCATAATAGTACATTATGTTTATGTTCAATTCTCTTACATCCTGTTTTTGCCATAGGAGAGTTAGCTAACATTGAAATAATGAACACATTAATTAGCCATTTATTATATAGACTGTAACAAAAACATCAATGACTCTTCATTATAATAAATATAACAAAACCATTTAAACATGCAAGCTTAGAAAATAAATTTTGCCTGTTGTAAACTAGTCTAGAACAGTGTTTCCCACAAAGTGACAAATGAGTATTTCAATAGTTTTACTACTTTTTAATAACCAAAAAATATATACTAAATGTTCAATAGAGTATTGCTTTATAGTCACCAGATTGACACATATTAAGAATTCAGCCTTTTTTTCTTTTGGAAGTCTTCTTTCCCTCTCCCTCCCACATAAAACAACAACAACAACAACAAAACTGGTCATTCTAGAAATTTGACATTATACATACATATACATAAAAAACCCAAAGGTAAATGGTTTATGAAATGAGGTGAAGTAATCTCCCAGTTTCTAAATAATAAATACTTCTCTAATTGTCTTCTTTATGAGGTATTCTTTTGAGCCTGAGATTTTTTTTTTTAATCATTGGGTATAACTGGAAGCATCTGAAGTAACACTGACCTACAGGAGAATCTAATGAGTGAACAAGAGTGCCTATGTGAGAATAAGCTGTAAGTGTTTTTTATCATCTCAAGGACCCATAACTTCTAAAGAAGTGTATCATGCTAAAAATATAAACTATTTCCTCCAACACCTACAGCATATGTTATCATTATCAACATTTCACTCCTATTTCAAATTCTTTTTCAGCAAAAGTGTGATCTGTCAGGACATCAGCCTTGACATTCACCTAGACATTCCAGACTAGTGATTGTGTGTGCATATCAAATTTCTGTAGAAAAAATAAATCCCTTTATCTATACAGGCATTCGGTGAAATTCTTTTTGCAACCATCATGAATATATACTCCCTATTTTACTTTAACCATGCACTGGCATTTTTTGGTCAATAAATTACAATAACACACAACTGCTTCTCAAACAATGCAATCCTAATTATCTTGCAAATAAGATAAAACTTAGAACTCTATAAGTTTAGAAATAAATTTACAACCCTGTTGTAGCTTTAAATTGTTACACAGGGCATTCAAAACCAAGTGAAGAGAACAAATTATTTAAGAACTGCAGAGTAGGAGAAGCAATA
This sequence comes from Carlito syrichta, assembly GCF_000164805.1. Classification (NCBI taxonomy): domain Eukaryota; kingdom Metazoa; phylum Chordata; class Mammalia; order Primates; family Tarsiidae; genus Carlito; species Carlito syrichta. The sequence continues at coordinate 38,310 of NW_007245901.1, forward strand.
AGCTCAGAACACCTTTGTACAATACAAACTACAAATTATTTCTTTTAAAAATATGTTGGCCTATTTATATGGTGGAATAATATCTAGCAATACAAAAGAATGGAACTACCGATAGATAAAACAATGGATAAAAATGTAAAAAAAAAAAAACCCAGTATGTTAAATAAAGTAAGCCAGATACCAAGTACCTATACAGCATGAGTTCATACATGTTTTATACGAAGGGCATCATTTTGTCAAAACTAGTCTAAGGGATTAAAAATCAGAAAGTAGTTGTTTTGAGTAGGAGTGGGCAGGAAGAAGAACCACCTGCAATGAAGTACAAGTAAACTTTCTGAGGTGATGGAAATATTTAAACTATGTCTTGTTCTGGGTGACATTGCATAGGTATAACAGTAGAAAAACTCATTGAACAAATACTTTCAATCTGTGCATTGATGAAATGGTCTCCAGGTTTCTGCTTGGAAGACATTCTCCACATTTCTTCCTGCCTACAGCTTCTTTCAATAAACTGCAAAGCATGTGCTAAAAAAAAAAAAAAAAAGAGTCTGAGAAAAGTAAACATTGTAGAAAATATGATTAACCAATATACATGGCTTTAAAAACAGCATGGTATGACATTGCACAACTAAGCATGTTCTCTCTTGGAAATATATGTTAGAAAAATTATGCATACATACAACAGGATACCCAAACAAGAATAATATGAGTGATGTTATGAACAGTAGCAGAAAGCAGAAATATATTACATATCTATCATCGGGAACATTAATGAATAAAATGTGAAATATTTAAAATTGAATTTTCTATAAAAACAAATGAGTCATTACAAAATACTAAATCATGAAGACATATATCTAGTATTGCATAAAATCAATTTGCATAAATATTAAAATGTTTATATGAAGTTTAAAAACAACCTAACCTAAGCCGGGCTCAGTGGTTCAGCCTGTAATCCCGCGCTTTGGGAGGCTAAGGTGAGTGGATTGCCTGAGCCCCCGGGTTCGAGACCCACCCGGGCACCTTGGCAAGACCTCATCTCTACAATAAATCAAAAAAATTAGCCAGGTATGGTAGCACGCACCTGTAGTTCCAGCTACTTGGAAGACTGAGGCGGAAGGATGGCCAGAGGCCAGCAGGTTGAGGCTGCGGTGGCCGGGAGTGACCATTGCACTCCAGTCTGGGCGACAGAGTGACTCCAACTCAAAAATAAATAAATAAATAAAAATAAAACAATAAAAAAAAACCTAACCTAAATGTATTATTGCATGAGATTTGAATGTATATGTGTGTGATAAATGTATAAAACATAAAGGAAGGTATTGATAAATACAAAACTCAATATTGTGGCTCCCTCTTAGGTTAGGTAGAAGGATTAAATGGAGTGCACAATGAAATTCCACAATTTTTATAATTATTAAGTTGAATGGTTGTTTCATAGCTGTCAATTTTACTAAGCTTCACAGCATACATATATGAGTATATTACATATGTTATCGTGTACATATTATATAATGCAATTTTAAAATGTCCAGTTAATTTATAATGTATAAGACTTTTATGATCTGGTTGACAATTAAAATAGTAAAAATACTGAGTTGACTGGAGGTTGTGGGCAAATTTATGTTGTCAAAATGTATAAAGAAAATCAGAAAATAAAAATTAAAAAAAAATTTGAACCGGGTTCGGTGGCTCAGCCTGTAATCCCGTGCCTTTGGGAGGCTGAGGTGAGTGGATTGCCTGAGCCCGCGGGTTCGAGACCCACCTGGGCAGCGAGACCTCATCTCTACAATAAATAAAAAAATCAGCCAGGTGTGGTAGCGCATGCCTGTATTTCTGGCTATTTGCAAGGCTGAGGTGGAAGGATCGCCGGAGCCCAGCAGGTCGAGGCTGCGGTGGCCAGGAGCGGCCACTGCACTCCAGTCTGGGCGACAGAGTGAGACTCCAACTCAAAGAAAAAAAAAATTGTCATGCAGTTGCGAATTTGGTTTTGGGGAAGAAACTTATAAGAGAATTAAGACATTACACTTTACAAAAGATAATTCTGAACAAGACGTTGTCTCTTGCTTGTTAGAATGCAAAGAATGTAACCATCTTTCCTGATATTCACATTTATTAAGGGCAGAGATATTAATTCTATTTTTTATCTTTTAAAGTTTTAGGCCTTAGTACTTATTAAAGCTAAGTTTGGTAAATAATTCTTTCCTTAGAAATACTAAGATATGCTTGATCATATTTTGGGAAAAAAGGTCTCTCTGAAAGTAAAATTAATAAAAAACATCCTTCAGATAAAGTTTCTTTCAAGTCATTTATTTTACTTTTTAATGAATCTATCCAAAGAAATAATCACTTTTTAGTAGTGATTCTGATAGGTCAATTAAAATCTTTATTTAATATTGACTTCAAATTCAACATTTATTAGAATTGTGATAGAATTAGAGAAACAGAACTAAGGGAGAACACTTACTTAGTCATTCATATTTCATTATTACATTTATGATTTTATTTATTTTTCATTATTTACTCAATGAAAAAATGATAAGTTCCTATCCTTTTGTCTGGGTTATAACAATATGAAATTGTGACAGAGAACTATTTTACTGGATCTATGTTGATTAAAAGTTCAAGGCATACAAGTAAAACTATATTTTAAATAGCATTAGATTTTTTACACCTTGATACTAAAGATATTCAATATTAAATATATTTTCATCTAGATTTTAAGACAATAGTATTGTCCACTGTAGATCAATGAATGACTACAAAAAACTTATGACTCCATAGAACTAAAAAGAGGCCAAATATCAAAGGGATAGCGAATAAGATGGCAGCCTTTTCTCTGCTGTTGCTGACAACAGCTTCTAAATCCCTTCTGCTCTAAAGCTTTAGAGATCAAAGGACTATCATAAAAGCTCCTGACACATAAGTGTGATCGCTTTAAACATTATACTAATCCAGGCAGGAAATATACACTGCAATGATATATGTTCCTATATTCAGTGTTTTGGGTAAGTATACATACTTATTTAAGTTGCATCATTGAGTTGTTAAATAGTCACCTTACTATCTAACTTATTTATACTACAGTTTTGAAAGAAAGAAAAAATGACAATAATTTTGAGCAGCATATCTGTAAAATTACCTTCACAATTTTTTGTCCTTTGCTTTTCTTACATTTTAAAAATATCTGGGATTAGTAACATGCTCTTATTATTATTTCTAACGTTACATATGTGTTATATAATATTTTATTATTTAAGTTGATTTTACTCCCAAATTTACAATTTGCCCAAATTCCATGCTCGCTTGTTTTAATGCCCAGTCACAGTCCAGTTTACCATAGCTGTTTCAACCTTGTGGTGTTAGTCACAATTCTAACTCTTACCTTTATTATACTCTCCATTGTCTTCAAAAAACATATGCAAATGTTAGATTTCTAGTTTCTTTTATAGAAACATCTTTGTAGCCTCCATTTATGAAAGAGAATTTGACCTGATATTAAACTTGTGTGTCACAAATTTTGTTATTTAAATATATAACATTTCTCAGCATTCTTATATAAATATTGCAGAAACATCAGAAACTCCATATTTGTTCATTTGTTGAAAATCCTTTTTACCTGCAATTTTAGAATATTTAATCCAACCATTTAAAAAGGTATATATACTATATGTTCAGGCCTGATATAAGTCTCATTTTCTTTTTACTGGAATACATAATAAATTGCTTCTTTTAAAGGCAGGTTCTTCATTGTTTTAGAAATATGTATTGGTTTTACAACTTCATGCGCTCATTCAATTTTCCAAAGCACCTGTGACCCCATGTCTAGTTTCTGTTCCCTTCCATATATTATCACCTTACCCATCGTTATCTTCAGAAACATTTTCTACTTGCATTTTCAGAAAACTTTTCTACATATTTTTGATTCAATTTTAAGTGTTGAACCGATTTTACAGTTTGTATTATGGTTTTGCATTTTGCTATTGGACTTTTTAGTTCACTTAAATGTGACTTCTGCTTACCATTTTCAATTTTTTCTTTATCTTGTCTTCTTATTTAACAGCACATAATCTTTAAATCGTTAACTCTTTTTTTTCTCTTTTAATTTTTATTTTGAAATTGTGGGGTACAATTCAGGGTTAGGTATACAAATGTTCGTTGTGCAGGTACATTTACTGATGAGGTATGTGGCTATGATCAAGTGTAAATAGTTAACTCTTAACCAGGAATGGTGGTGCATATCTGTCGTCTCAGCTACTCCATAGGCTGAGGCAAGAGGATTGCCGGAGTCCAGAAGTTCAAGGCCACAATGAGCTATGATTGCACTACTGCACCTCAGTCTGGATGTCAGAGCAAGCTCCTGCCTAAAATAAAATAAATGTTAGTTCAATTATTTCAGTTTTTGAAAGTCATGGAATATGCGAATTACTAAAGATGCCTAATTGACTCCTTAAAGTATAATCTAATTGCTGTAGTAAATAATTTCTGGTAACAAAAGAAGTTTTCAAATGCTGTTTTGTTGCCACATTGTTCTCTTTGACATTATTCATGCTCAGATAAGAACAAATATTTTCAAACCCATGTTTCAGTAGAAACTTAATAAAAATTTTGCTTTACCCCACCATCTTCTAATTTGATGAGAGTTAAATACTCTAATTTATCATGCTTGCAGGGGATCTCTAGATATTTTGCATTTGGATGGACACCTTTCTAGAGAGATAGGGGACATTTTCTTGAATGATCTCTTGGATGGTTTGTTCCAGTGTGTTCTCAGTTTCCACTTCTGTCTCAGAGATGCTAATCAGTCATAGATTTGGTGTCTTCACATAATCCCAAACCCTCATAAGCATTGTTTATTCTTCTTGAACCTTTTCTCTTTGTTTTTGTCAGACTAGATTAGTTCAATTCAATTCCTTCTTCAATACTACGGTATAGGACTGTAATTATGATTTGAAATTCCAGGAAAAAATTCTTCATTTCCAAGCTTTCCATATTGGATCATTTTTATATTGGTCAGGCCAACTTTTATTTCCTACACTGCTTTTGTTGCCTAAGGAACTCTTCTTCCATCTCCTCTCGTGGTTCTTCTTGAGTGTTTTTGACACTTGTAGTTTATATTCTATGTCTGTCATCACAAATAGGTCATTCTTGATGATTTCCATTGCTTGAGGTCTCAGAGGAACTTTTGTTCTTACATTAAAGCTTTTAAAAGGGGCTTGGTGGCTCAGCCTGTAATCCCGCGCCTTTGGGAGGCTGAGGTGAGTGGATTGCCTGAGGTGAGTGGATTGCCTGAGCTCGCGGGTTCGAGACCCACCTGGGAACTTGGCGAGACCTCATCTCTACAATAAATAAAAAAACTAGCGGGGCGTGGTAGCGCATGCCTGTAGTTCCGGCTACTCGGAAGGCTGAGGTGGAAGGATCGCCGGAGCCCAGCGGGTCGAGGCTGCAGTGGCCGGGAGCGGCCACTGTACTCCAGTCTGGGCGACCGAGTGAGACTCCAACTCAAAAAAAATAATAATAATAAAAAAAATAATAATAATAATGGTTTTTTTTTTTTTCCTCGTTCTTCCTAATCTGTGAATACCAACTCTTTCCTTTTTATTATTTTGTATTGTTGTGTGTGTGTGTGTGTGTGTGTGTGTGTGTGTGTGTGTGTGTGTGTTTTAGTTAGGTACGGATGCTAATGTTAGCGTGACCTTTTGTAGGATTTATTTTATTTTTAAATTTTTATCCTACAGGGTACTCCCCTGTTGTGCTACACTCATCTTTCTCCTGGGGGCGGTAGTCTGCGAGGGCCTGACCACTGTGAGTCCTGCTGCTCTTCTGGGTCTAGCTTCCCTAGCATCTTTTCTGCCACTCAGAAAGATGAGAAGATAAGAGCCGCCAGGACCACTACCACATCTACTCTACCGCCTCTGGCTCCCCCTCTTGCTAGGCAGAGCTCACAACTCAGTGACTTTCTTTCCAAAGTTTTTCCTGTAGGCTGGTACTAGCTGAGCAGCATTCTGATCCCCACTTTTGAGCTCTCTGTGGATGATGTGGCAGCACTGCGAGGATGGCAGTGCTATCTTTTACCCAGAAGAGCTCCCATGGGAAAATAGGAGCTATGTATCTCCTCTTAATGCTCCCTTTCCTTGACAGAGGCCAGCCTGTGTTCAGAACTCAAAAGCAGCACGATCTACCATAGTTTGCTCCAAATCGTGCTGCCTGCTGCAGTGGGGCCAGTGAAACTGGTAGGGGATCTTTCCTGGCCTGGGGGCTGGTCACCAAGCACTGCCCATGGGTAGAAGATCTCGGGGAGTGATTGGCTGTAGGCATTCAGAACTCGGATTACCAGCTCCAAGTGGGCTTTGGCGGCACACCTTGCTGTGTTGTATCCAGACCGCCTCCACGTGCAACTGGAGTTCCTGGGTGGAGAGGCTCCCTCACAGCTTGTGTCAGTAGCCAATACCTTATTCTGTTTTTCCTCACGCCTCCCCTCTCACATATAGAGCATCACTGTGATTCCAAAGTCTGAGGGTGATGGGGCCTCCTGGCTTCAAAGCTCCCGACGACACTCGCTCCTCCTCAGTCCCTGTGTGTCCCAAGAGTTCTCTGTGGGATGAGGGATGCATGTGCGGTCTCAGCCTGTTCAAGCTGCTGGGAGTCACTGGCTGCTGGGTCTCTCCACCTTGGTCTGCTCTTCAAGAGAGGTATCAGCCGTGGCTTCTGGGTGGCTCCTTCTTCCCCACTGTGTCTGGAGGCTGCTCTTGTCTGTGGTGATCCAGGTGAGAGTCTGGCTAGTTCCGGGCCAGATGGACTGATTTTTCTTTTCTTTGACATATGGGGTTACTATCACTTCTTTGATAAGTTGTGGCATGTGCTGATGATCCTGCTCCACTCTGGCCACTGAGGAATTCTATGTTGGTTTACTCTATAGGAGAAACACACTTTAGCTGCATCTGGTAGGCCATCATAGTGTACCTTTGAGTTGCTTTTCCAATTCTGGAACTGCGCATTCTTCTCCATTACCCTTTTTATCCAGAGATTAATTTTCACATATGTAAAATAATGAGATAATTTTATATATCTTCAAAATTGGAGTGAATTTTTAAAAATTTTAGCCATACGTCAGATTTTGGAATTTAAAATCTCTTATTTAAACATTTCTCATATTATTAGTTATTAAATATGACAAATTTTATTAAATATTAAAGCTTAAAATGTGCCTTTATTATATATTATTTAAACATATGACTATACAACTTATTTAACCAATCATTAGTTATTGTGCATGCAAAATTTCCAAAGGCCAAGAATGGAGGAATTAGAGAGCTAGAATAAATAGGAAAGTACTGAATTATAATCTTTATAATGAAATAAATATATGTGAGTTTATTCTGATTGAAACAAATAAGTGACAAAATTTAGGGCAAAAGTATGAGAAAATTTAATAATGGCATATTTTCAAATTGTCTCCCCTAAGATGCTTAATTACAAAGAAAAATCATAATGCCTTTATGTGAATTTTTTTTTTTTTAGAATTTTCTCAACCAATTGAGCAAGGTTAACTTCACCAATAATAAGAAATATCAACATCATGTATTTCCTGATGTGATATACTAAGAAGAACATCACTTCTATAACGTTCTTGCCAAAAAGACATAACCTCAATCGAATTATGAGAGAATATCAGACAAACCCAGCATGATGGTCAATCTACAAAAACATAATAACAATTAATTTCAAAATTGTCAGTCTTTAAATACGTAGAATGACTAAGGATGGACACAGATTGAAAGAGACTAAAGAAAAATTAAAACTCAGTGCAACACAGAAGCTTACTTTGGATTTTGGAATGAAAATAAAAAGACATGAGTGAAAATTTTGATAGTATTTAAATAAAGACGGTATAGTCATCTATTGATATTCTTGGAGGATTGGTTCTAAGACTCTTGCAGATACCACAGTTGGCAAATACTCAAGTCCATTATGCAAAATAGCATGTATTTGCATATAACCTATGCACATCCTCCCCACACTTTAAATCATATCTAGATTCAGTAAAATACCTAATATAATGTAAATGCTATGCAAATTGTTGCTATATGAGTTTATTTATTTTTTCTTATCGTCTTATTGCTATTTTCTGGTTTCATTTTTCAAATATTTTTCATATGTGGTTGTTTTAATCCAAGGATGTAGAGGGTTAATTGTCATTTAATTAATAATATTATACCAATGGTAATTTCTTAGTTTTAAAAATCACAACATAGTTATATAAATTCTTAATGTTAAATTAAGAGGAATACAAACATTTCTACCATCTCACTACTTTTTTGTAAGCCTATATTTTTATTTATATATTCTATATAAATCATATAGAATATAAATAATATAAATTATATTTTATACTTTTATAGTATATTACATATTATATACATAATATAGGTATGAATGTCTACATATAATAGCCAAAAGCTATGTCTATTTGAAGTTAAATTTTGAATGAATTGATATTAAATACAATTTAAAATCTAAATGCTCAATCATATGGTCCATGTTTCAAGTGCTCAATAGCTTAATATAGCTAGTAACTATTGTATTGAACAGTACAGACTGTGTTAACACTTTCATTAATGCAACGGTCTGTTGGATACAGCAGTTCTGAAACATAAGCCTTTTATAATAGTGAGTTGAATTATTAAAACAATTTCATAGACTACCATGGTTCTGTATATAGCTCTTTGTAACCTTCTAATTCCCCAGTTGACTCCACAAAAAAAAAAAAAGTGAATTGAGTACTATAATCTTTCTACTGTTTTAGAAATGGGCCATGTCTGTTTCAGTATGTTTGTATACATGCCACTTGCACAGTGTTTGACTATCACAAAATACATTTTAAGTTAACTACAAAAAATACATTATCTAAATTATCCAAGTAAAGAAATATGTATTTATGGGGGTTTAGGGAGGTAAGGAAAGAAGGTGCTTGGTAATAGGACTTAAGTAATACTATCAACAAAGAAGGGCTTGGTGTTGCCAACTCTCTTACTTCTTTCACTTGGTCTTGATCTCACATAATCAGATCAGTTTCCTATTGTTGATGGATGTCACATGATGAATGTGCATATTAACTGATCTTAATATAATTTATTGGCTATTTTAATCTATTGAAGTCCCAGCTTTCTGTTCAAAAGTGCAATTAAAGAATGAATTTCAGATAATTTCGAAACAAAACAAATACAAGACACCCATGGCAGCCCTCTTTTGTGATGAGGGCTCAGAGTATTTAATGGTATACCTCCTGGCTCTTGTACATGGGAGCTAAGCAAAATTCATAATAATCTCATTCTTTAAAGGCAGTTACCTCAGAAGCAGGAGTTGGTGCTATTTTCTCTTTCAAGGGATCACTATAGGATTGACAGGTAACTATAATCAGTTAGATTTGTTTTCCTTTTGAGGGGCAACTGTTAGGAGTAATTTTTAAAAAGTTTAAGTACAAACAAGTATTGATGAACATTACAGTCAGTATTCTTATTTTGGATTTACAGAAAAATACCAGTTTTTGAATAATTTTTCTTGACCTTATTGTCTCATTAGGAATTGACACATAATTTATGTAGGAAATTCTCCAGAAATAAACTGTTAGCTCTTATTTATTTATCATCCAAAATAAGGTAATCACAAACAGGACTTTAAAAAACTCACAATAATCAGCTCTTTGTCAAATGAATGAATGAAAACATATTGATCTTAATTTGTAAGGAATATGTGAATAAAGATATATTTAAAATAAGTATATCTATAATGCATTTTGCACGATAAGACTTTTAAAAATTATATATACACACAAATATACATATATAGTGTGTGTTTGTGTATATATATATATCTAAAATTTGTTTCTAAGATAATAAGGACATTTATGTACGAAACCATTTTTTTATTGTATCAGCAATGTCTTATTTACTTATGGGATTTAAATATTTTGTTAGTCATAAAATCCATATTTAAATATTCATATAAAATTGACAGTAAACAAGATATATTCTACCCAACATATTACATTTTAATTATTCAGAATATGCTACAAAGATGTTGATTTTACTTTATTCATAATTATGTATTATTCTGCCTTAAATGTAGAATTTACTCATTATATGGATTATTCCCATTTGTGATTACTTAAAAGAAAAAAAAGACTACAAATGATTGCATATTCCAGTCACAATTCTTTGCTGACATGATCCATTTATGTTCAATAATTCACCTCTCATGTGTCACTCAGCCCAACTTGGTATTTATATCTCCTAGTTACTTGACATTCATCAGGTCTTGTTCCCTTCTTGGTCAGAGATTGAGGAAAGAAAAATAGTCGTAAATACATGAGGCTTTGTCATGAATACACAAATAAAACTATTCACTGCAAAAATGTGCTGTGCCTGAAACATCAGATGCAAGGTTTTCATACAAAGCTTGCACAGAGAGAGAGTGACAGAAAGATTGAAACTGCTCAGTTCGGGGATTAAAAAAAAGATGTCTAAAGTGACTTAAAGTAGGAGCCAGTGACAAACGTGGTTCTATGACAGTGTTGTAAAAATTAGGCATCATTTTCTTTACAATTCTTCTGTTATAATATCTGCCATATCTTCCTATATTGCCAGGGGGAAATGAAAGCACAAGTTTCTCTGTTGTGTATAAAAAGTCTCACAATTTTCTTCTAGGCCTAAGGTAAGAACTTGGAGAAAGAAGTACCAGATATTAGTTATTACCTCACTTCCAGATACATTTTGAAAATGATGATTAACTATTGCAAGTCATAAAGGTACTACCGCACTACCTTTCAATTAATAATCATATACTCTAATATGCAAAATTTTTCTCCAATATAAAAATTGAATAACTGGAAAGGTAGCATTTAAATGATCCTTATTATCAATAATATAAATGAAAAAATATTCATTCAAAATTATTTATTCCTATGACCCGCTTACTGAGATAAGAACTTTGCTTTCATTATTTCATAAGATCTTCAAATATCCTTATGACTAAGATATTATTACTATTATAAATTTTAGAGATAAAATCTCCTAAGTTCAAGTAGCATAGCTAGTAAATGATGAAGGCAGCTTTCAATATATTTTGTCTTATCTCAGAACCCAATTTAATAATCTGATTGTACCACTGCTTTAATAATTTGTAAAATGGCGTCACTATTTTTTATCGCCTTTCATAAGAATATAATAAAAGTGAAAAATACTCATGAGAACGAATTTTCAGTCCCGAATTACCTGGAAAAAATGTAGTATAAGCAATTCATGAAATACTATTAGTTTAATACATCCCATAATACATAATCTAGAAAATATTTAAATATGTGGTTGAAGGTATGGACAAACTTTACTATAGCTCATTGAGATCCTTCTTTACTAAGGTAGTGATGTGGATTTTTCAGGTCAACCTGGACTTCAAGAGTGTCAGTTCAATGAGCCAGTCAAGCTCCGGAGTCGTGTCGGGGCTGGCAAACCTAGCCCTGGAAGTGTCAGCTCTAATGGACTGGCAAGCCAAGCTTTGAGATTGCTGCGAAGGTGCTGGTGGGGGAAGGGGTGGCTGGCAAGCCAAGCCCTGAGAGTGTTGCTGGTTCAGTGGGCTGGCAAGCCTAGCCCCTTGGATGTCTCAGCTTCAGAGTCTGACCTTCTTCCTGCAGCTCTCCTGGTTCACCGGCTTCATAGGCTGGCAAGCCAGCTTCTGGGGTGCAGGGCTTTTTGATTCTGATGATCTTCTGCAGCTCCTCAGGGTCAAAGTTCTTATCTCATGCCCAAGAAGAATGAGGGACACAGACAACCGATAAGTGAGCAAGCAGTATTCATTGAGAGGACAGAAAAGCTCCCATGGGGAGAGGAGACCCGAAGGGGTTGTCGGTCTGGGGCACAAACCAGATGCTTATATAGCCCTAAGTCCATGCTGATTGGCCCCCATAGCTGTGAGCTGTTGCTGTTTTGATTGGTCAGTATTAAGGACCAATGGCAGGAGGTAGGGCTTAATGGTTGCTTTTCCATACCAGCAGTGAGGACTTTAGCTCTAGCTTGAGAGGCTCCCAGGGAGCTTGTTTACCAACGCTGAGCCTGAGATGCCCACCAGGAGTTCACCACATTGTTACCAGAGGACTTGCCTGTCTGTCTGCCTAGCCTTTCTCTAGCTATCTCGTGTCTCAGTAGATTAATAAAATAAGGATCTAAGACAAACTTTAGTATGTTGTGGTCTTCTTTGTTATAGTGAATATTTTGGGGGGAGAGAAAAGCACATATCTTGATCATGCTTCATTTTACTTTCTTAGTGTAGAAATTGTCATCATATAACCTACTTTTCTGATTGGTTAATTTGTCACACATTTTATTTAACTTTGTTTCCTATACAAGATTAAATTGTGATAACTATATCCAATGCATTTTGTTTAGCAATATAAGACAGAAACCTATGTGAACACACACATGCACAGAGCTAAGAAATGTCTATTTATTAGCACAAACTTTTGAAAAAAAGAAAAAGCATTTGAGAAACTAGTTTTCTTTGCCATAGAACTTGCTTTAGGGAAGCAGAGGATGATCAAAGCATAAATATAAAGTTGGCTGCAAGAAGGAAAGAATCGATTTTGAAAAAAAAAACTGAATTGTACAGTAAATTATTTGTAGTAGAAAAGTCAAGTAGAAGGAAAGTAAATTTCATTGAACTGTAAAAAATATTTTCATATCATACTGAATCGCATAGCTACTTGAGAGAGCATCAGAGCAGTCATCAGATTGGAATACCTCCCACACTTTCCAAATATTCCTAATAACTAGATCAAATTTTGTGAATGAAAGAGAATCAGGTAGTCCTTTTAAACTCTTCCAAAATGCAATTTGGAAGTTTAAATAATTTGCTTAAATCAGTGATTATAGTCAAATTTAAAATAGAAAAATAAAGATAGCATTTAAATAAACATCTATCCCATAGTTTTATGTCCTGTAAATTTTTTTAAAAAATGTATTTTTTTATATTTTAATGATGTAGGGTCCAATTCAGGATTAGGTGCAGAAGTGGCCATAATACAGGTGAAGTTTGGGCCTCCCATTGATCCTCACTTTGTATAGTTTGGGATCAGGTACCCTTATTGATGTTATGTGCCCCCACACCAGACAGTGTTCCACTACTGCCAATCCCTTTCTTGTAGTATTGTGATAAATGTCCAGGATCCACTTATGAGTGAGAACATATGTACTTAGTTTTTTGTTTCTGTGATAGAAGACTGAGTATGATAGACTCTAATTCCAGGTTGCTGTGAAGTCCATAATTTTGTCCTTCTTTATGACTGCTTAATATTCCATTGTATATATGTACCTGCCTATCAAAAGTGAAATGGTTATGTCCTATACATTAATCAAACCTGTGACATTAAATTATCATGTGATTCTCCTAAACTGAATGTGGACCCATATGCTTCAAAAGTAGATTTAGTACTTGGCAAAAAGTAATTTACTATTAAGAGAATTGTCTTTATTGTTAAGCTCTCAATGTAACAATGACTATATTATATAAGGATTTATTACTGTAAGTTAATGTGAGCAACATTTAAGGAAAGAAAGGAGTAAAAAAGAACAAAGCAAGACAACTAGATTGCATTTTAAAGTTGTTTATTAATTTGTAATGTTATACATGCATAAAGTGATCAAATTGCTATGAGGCATTTACTAATTTTTAATTTAGATATTCTATGCAGTAATTATATTTTTGTCTACATGGTTTATACATATGTAAGAAAATTCATAATCGGCTGAGCTTTACACTTATTAGGCCTTGAATTGCTTGACTTAATCCTGCATTTGTCACTAATATCTATTTGCCTTAGATATTAAGATAAGATTTTTAGAATGTCTTTTAAAAAATACAATTACTCAGGCAAGACCTCATCTCTACAATAAATCAAAAAATCAGCCAGACGTGGTAGCACGC
>NW_007245901.1:52303-64788 GCF_000164805.1 Carlito syrichta
GGCTGCGGTGGCCGGGAGTGGCCACTGCACTCCAGTCTGGGCAACATAGTGAGACTCCAAAAAAAAAAAAAAAAAATACAATTATTTCTTTAAATCTTTATTTTTTTTATCTGAAACTTGGTTTCCATTATATTTAAATGCATTCATTTCTTGCTAGTTATTCAGCCCATTCAGTTATCCAATCTTCCTTTATTTTTTATATTTAGTCTATTTTCTAGAATGTTGAACATTTTAGGGGCAAATATTGGGGAAAATTAAGCAGTACAGTGAGAAAATTTATTCCAAAGAGTAAAGTTTGTATCTTCTGAATGGTAATAACTTCAGTGAAAAAGAATATTGATTATCTGATTGTGATACTTTTTTATTAAATTCCGTACTCATACACCTCAAAGAGAATATGATCACTTGTGATGTGATACATTCTCTGTGTTTCTAATATGAACTGTGGCTAAGGTTTTAATTATTTAGTCTAAATGAGATCCCCAGAGACAGACTTAATGCCTTCACCAAGATATATGTTTATATCTTCATAGTTGACAGCAAAATGGCCCCAAACCTTTTTATTCTTATTTAGGATTTTAAAAAGAAAAGTACAACTTCTTTTACCTCATTTAGATCTTGCTGTGTTCCTCAGAAAGACTTTGTTAATCTGTCATTTTCTTAGTGAAGACTACCTTACCATTATTATTGAAAACCAAATGTCTCTCCAGACATTAAAATCCTAATTACTTTGCTTTATATTTTCCCATAGAATGTGAAACTATTTAAGGTTTCCATGCTATATGTTTCTTTATTATGTATAATTTTATTGTCTATTGACAGATATTTTAAATTGTTTTTTCTTTCTTTATATGTTCTAAATACCTGGGAATGCGTATAGAGCACAGCAAATAATATTCATTGTATGATTTGTATTATATGAATATATTTAATATAGTTTATTCATATATAATATAATTATATAATATATAACTATATAAAATTTATATAATAACATTATACAAATATGATATAAATATATAAAATATATAATAAATAATTCTGTACTTGAGCATAGATTTATAAATATATTTAGTTAAAATGATGCTGTATTTTTCCTAACATCGACATACCAGATGTCACAATGTCAGGAAAGACATTTACATATCTTAGGGAAGATATAAATCAAATTAGCTCTTTATTGTTCTCAATTTTAGAAACACTTCAGACTTTGAGACTTTTTTCAGGATTATTTATCGCCTAAACTATTAAGTTCACACATGGAAATATCTCTGACTTGAAAGCCCCGTGAAAGCAAGGTCTATGATTTATTCTTTTTTGTCCTTAGTATTAGCACATTACCTTATTTAATTTACAACTTTAACTATTTGAACTGAAGAATCCACTGCATAAACTAGTTAGTAAATGCATAGTGATTATCAGAAACTCTCTGTACTTTGTATTGCAAATAAAATAATTTCTGTGTTGATTTCATTATGCAGCAAGTTTCTCAACATCTTTTTTTAAAATCAGATATTCCCAATCTTTTATTTTTTATTTGATCCTGCTAAAGCAATTACTCTATCTATCTATCATCTATCTTCTATTTATCTAACATCTACTGTCTTTTTTTTTTAGAGTTTGAAAGCTCCATAACTCTTCTATTTATATTTCATAGTCTAGAGAAGAGAGAAGGAACCATAGCATAACCACTGCATTTCATTCACAATACATGGTCGTGATAGCAGTCATAAATGAGTTACTTACATCATTTACATAGTCTCTTGACCCTGGTGGAAATTTCTCAGAGATATCAGAATGACAACACTCAATTTTAAAAACAGTATTATATATAAATATGCACATATATGTGTATATATATGACTTGAAGTTAAAATAAATTAATAAATGAAAACACATTACACTAAATAGGCCATCATAATGAGATAGGGTATATCATAAAAATGTAAAAGTATGTTTTTCTTTTAGTGATCCTACAAAATACTTCAGACACTATATCATATGTATCATAAATATGAGGAAAGTTTTTAAACACTATGAATGCTACTGAGGTTGTGTTAATTCCCTAGGACTGGTTTAACAGTTAAAATGATGCTATATTTGCTCCATTAATGATATGACATAAATGTCATAATGGCAGGAAAGGGGTCAGCATTTTTTAGGGAAGATAAAAATCAAATTAGCAATTTGTTGTTCTCAATTTTAGAAACACTTCTGACTTTGAAACCACAAAGTTCCCAAAACTGGTGATTTGAACAATTATTCTCTCACAGTTTGGGATGCTAAAAGTCTGAAATCAAGTTCTCAGTCAGGTTGTACTGTCTTAAAGTTTCTGGAAGAAGGGTATTCTGTCACCTTTTTCCTGCTTCTGGTCGTTGCCAGCAAACCTGGCAATCCCTGGATGGTAGATATTTCACTCTAACTTATTCCTACGTCTTCACATGACTATCTCACTTGTATGTCTGTGTCTATATGTTTCTCTTGTTACAAAGACAACCATCATTGGGTGAAAGGCTATCCTAAGCAAGTGTGAACTTCTCTTAACTTGATTATCTCTGCAGAAATCCTATTTTCAAATTAAATTACATTAACAATTCTGGTATTAGGAGTTTGACATTTTAGGGGAGACAGAGACACAATTCAGCTTATAACAGTGGTCTGTGATTCAAAGTGTCAGTTATTCTTCCTGTGAAAAAAATTTTTAAGTATATTCATATTTTAGGCCTGATCTCTTTGTCTCCCGCTGTACTCCACTTACTATTTGTAGAGGTTTATGGAATGAGGACTAAAATCAGAGGGCAACGGGGTGAGCATATTAGACATTCAGCTGAAGTTTGATCCTACTACTAGAATCTCAGAGTAAAAATAGGTAGAGATATTGCTGAGAAATGATACAAGCTAACTAAATTCAAGGCTATATTTAAACCAAAGATGAGGAAAAGTGCTAATGTTCAAAACTACTCAACATTTTTACTTTTCCTAGAGCACTCTGCAGGATAAAAAAGGGGGAAAAGCACCATGTTGGTAAGAGATAAAAAGAAATATTTCAGGAAATGAAGTACACACAGTGTAACTGGAGTGATTTTGTTTGTGACCTAGACTCCCTGGCTTTTTGCTTTGATTAAAGATTATCTTGTACATCAGTAGTCATTACCATTCTGAATTTAAATCAAGCTACATTTTCATTTTGTGGATTTTTTTTTCCTAGATAAGCATGAAATATCTAAAAAATCAATGATAGTTTATAATAGCTTGCTTAATATAAAAGTAGTTTGTTTAACAGATATTCCCAATATCTGTTTGTTAAATGCTTGTTTATTTAGTGTAGTTTGTTTAATGCTTGATATGAGTAATAATAATCTGTAATAGCTCGCTTGACATAAGTAACTCCATCTTGTTAAAGTCTTCCATCTTAACTGCCCTCTTGACCTAGAAATGAACCCCCACTGTGTATGTGTAATTGCTGTAACATTCCCATGACCACAGACCCACAGCTGTGTTCCCTTGAGCTGATCACCTTGACCGTTCCTAGTTCCATATAATTGTATGTCTTGTTAACTGAAATCCAAGAGATTGTTCCTTTTGTTTTTAGTTCCTTGTACCCTCACCCCCTGCTATGTAGCCCACTGGCAGTTTTTGCCTTTATAAGCTTCTTGCTAGTTTAGTTCAGCCATCAAGAATTTTTCTAGTGTGAGCCTGCTCTTGACCCGCACATTAATAAAGGACTCATAATTAATTAGACTCGGCATGCTGATGTGTCTCTTTTTCACAACTCAGTCATTACAAGCACACTGACATTTTAATACCAACATTTTAGAATGAATGTGATACTCATGACCTAAACATGAGAAGCTTTGTTTAATGACTTTCTATTTTCAATTAAAAATAAGAACATATCTTCTCTCTTCTAATCTTTATTTTCCAAACCAATTGTTAAACTGTTTGATTTTCTGTATTTCTTTCTTTTTTGTTTTATTTTCCTTTGTCATCATCCCAGATCAGCTTTTCCAAACATCTCACACTGACTATTGTAAAGACTTGATAATTGGCTTGCCAACACCGGTTTTTTTCCTGTTCTAATTCATCCTTTGGAGATTCACTTGCAGATTGGTCTCCTTAAAACATATCTCTGATCAAAATCCCTTTATCCAATTAAGAAAAAAAAAAAAAATCCCTCTCCAGAGTGTTTCAAAACGTGCTCTAAAGCACTTTCCATTCATAGTATCTAGTCAGTATTTATAACCTTTGTGAAAATAAACATATCTCATGCTTGTACTTCCTTATACACTTATCTACACTTGAAATAATGTGTCCTTTACATTTCTATGTTAAAATTCCTTCTGTTTTCCACAGTTTGACCAAAGAATAATGATGTTTTATTGCTCACTGAAATGCAGAGGGAAATTCCATCAAGACCACCCATGTACCCATGTATTAATCTATCCTTTTAAAGCAATCCAATTTATTCTTGCCACAGAAATCAATCTTTGATTTCTGCAAGTGTCATTTCACATGCAGGCTAGATAGACAGTTCTCTGTGGTCATAAACTTCTAATCTAAGACTTGTACAATTCTACATTTAACTTAATTTCCACCATTAGTTCCAACATAATAGATTTTTGAAAGCTTGTTGTGATAAAGATGAAAATTTTATATCTTTTCATTTGTTAAACATGATGGATTTCCTTATGCTCAACCTCACAGAGAGAGTCCTCAGACAAAAGATGATACATACTTATTAAATTTATATCTTAAAATAAATGTGTCAAATATTTAGTTCGTCTTTGGCAACTCACCTTTTGACATTTTAAAAAGACCTCTATATAGCTAAATGATGACAATAATAAGTGGTAAAGATAGACTAGCAAGGAGAGCGATCTGAAAATAATATTATTTTGAGAAAAATTGGAATTATTAAAATTTGAAAGAAGATAGAACAATTTGTAATGGCATTTAGAAGCAGGGAAATTCCCATTACCTTTTCCATTGTAAGGGAGATCCAATCTAAGTGAATAAATAGAAATTACTTGAGTGGTTGAGGGTAAGGTAAGAGTGTGGAAGGATGTTTCTTTGAAAAGTCTATGGGCTTAGAGTTGTGGGGGTGAGAGAATTGGCAGCAAAGAGCTGTAGGGTGTGTAGAATTTGAGACATTTGGTTGCAAGTGAAGATGTGGACTTTTCTTTAATGCAACTTGTAGTAAGGCATGGTTACTGAGAATAATTTATTGTCTGATAATCAAGGAAATTAGGATTCTAATATTATTTGATTCATAGTGCAGTACGAGTTATGGTATGACAGATGTGAGCTTTTGGGAAATTAGAGACTCTCTTTTGTTTAATCAGTGATGGAGAAGAAACCCAAAGATCAGTCATTAGAGAAATGCCTCATAACTCTCCAAATAATTCTCAAGATTTTTATTTAGCACAATGCTCTATGTAGACACTATTAAGAGATAACATTTGAAAAATATTTAGCATTCTGCATCTAGTACCTGTACATTCACCTTTTCTCTCATCTGTTACTGTATAAGAATTGACTGAAAAATGCTACCAATTAACTCTTGTAAGGAAAAAAAACAAGGCTCCATGTGCATAAATAATAAAAAGTCAAATTAGATAATTCCAAATTGATTAAATGTAGGTGCTTCAAAGAGTATTTCTTCAACAGTGAGATCTAGAAAATATATTCCTTTTAAATAAAAAAATGAACACAACTTTTTCAGCATTATTTTTCATCCTCCACAAACACCAGTACTTTCTAATACTATGAATATTTTTAGCTCACATATTTTATGCAAATATAATCAAAAAAGAGATAAGTTGGCAACATATGTATCATTACCACTGATTAACTTTTGAATGCATGAAAACTAGAAAATATTTTTTTAATCTAAAACTCAATCACAATTAATATCAATGTATTTAGAAATGTTGAAATGAGAAAAAGTTGGAAAGTGTAAAATCATCTATTCTTAGGCATATAGAAAGAAAATACCAAATAGATATTCTGGATTGTCTGCTTTCCACTTTTTCCACAAAGCACCAACACAGCCAATCAAAGTGAAGCACCAACACAGTCAATCAAAGTGAAGTTATTTAACCTAATGAAATTAGGGAGAAATTAAAGAGGAGACCATTATTAGTCTGAGTGATTTTACAGTGCTATTTGTAAGGTGGGCAAGAGGCTATATTGGGCTAAGTTTAGAACATGATAGCTATGGATTGGTGATAGAGAGAGGAGGAGGACCCTTGATGAGCAAGCTAGCAGTTTTAATAATGCATCTGTTTTATGGTTCAGTATTATCTTGCAGGAGTAAACATATTCTGGAGAAAATAACTGAGTTGTTTGTGCTTGTTGTCAATTTTGTTTACCAATGAGGTGATAGGTTATATTTGTTTTGGTTCTCAGTATTCAGGACAAATCAGAATTAAGAGCTTAGTAATTTATAGTTGTGAAAAGAAATGGGAATTTTTTTATATAAAAATGAGAGTAAGGTAGTTGTAAAGAATAAAAGAAATATTATATGCAAAATTCCTGGAAAATGGTACTCATTAAATATTTATTTTTTTATATTCAAATGCATATACACATATAACATATATTCTGTAGAAAAGTTTGTTAGATGTCAGTTACTTTATAACATTTATTTTATTACAAGTATAATAAATAGATAGTCATTAAAATGTGATAACTTTATGTAAGAAAAGCATAATTGTTTAACCATTGATTTGTTGTCTTCCATCTTCATCTGTGTCTGATTCATATATGGCTTATCTATATCAATATTTACATAAACACACTTTTTGTGTTTGCGTTCATTTTTTTCTAATAAATTTATTTTATAATGCAATATTTATCTGAGAGTCATTCAAATTGATTAATTGCTTTGAGTACTTTTATCACCAATAATTAAAATGTGTTTTATTATTTTCAAATACAGATACTGCCACTATAACTATTTTTCCTTCAATTCTGAAGAATTGTAATTACACAACTTTCTTGAGCAATGTATTTATCTTGCTCCACATCCTTGTTGATATGTGATAAATGTTTTAAACTTTTCTTTTTCTAATAAAGATTAAATCATATTTCACATCAATTTTATTTGAATTTTCTTATTTCCAGTGAAGTTGAGCATCAAAGAAGATGTTTATTTTCTTTGTATTTTCAATTTTGTTAATGGCATGTTTTTAACTTTTGCCAGTTTCCTATAGATTTTTTGGTGCTTTGATACTGATATATAGAAGTTGTTTATATAGTCTGTTCACTACTATTTGTTGTGTGCAAGTATCTTTTCAGTGACTAGCTGATTTTACCTCTTTATGGTACCATTTGATAAAAAGAATTTTAAAGTCTATTTTAAAGTTTTGTGATGCTTTCAGTGCTATTTTAAAAAATGCATTTGCTCATCTTTCTGGTCACATAATTACTTTACATTTTTCCTTAATAGCTCGAAATTTATAATTTTAAATCTCTCTCTTTTTTTAGATTGGAAAATATAGTTTATTTAGAAAGAAAATTAAAGAAAGAAATTCACCTCCCCAAGGCAGGAGACGTGTTCACAGCTTAGGAAACTGGTCAACATCGCTCAAAGAGCCATGTGGTCCTACCAGAGTTTAACAAAGTTAGTGGCCTAAATCTTTCACTAAGCCCTAGTAACCCAATTTTTTGTGTTTGGAAAAATACTTTTGGTGTTCCTTTTAAAGTAAAAGAAAAAAAACAATTGTTTTAGCACCATTTTGTAAAAATACCATGATATCTTTTATCAGCAATATAAATATAGGTTCTCAAGTGTGTTACCTTGACTTATTTATTTATACCTGTGTCTTTACCACATTTCCTCATTTCTGTACTTTGATAATATATTTAGTTATCTGATAAATAAAATCCTATAATCTTATGATTCTTTGAAACATAATTTGTTGCTCTTGCCCTTCTGTTATTTCCCACACATTTTTAAATCAAAATTTTAAGTATGAGAAAAATTTCCTAAGCATTTTTATTGAAATTTCCCTAGTATCATAGTTTATTTTGAGAAAAATAAATAACAACTGTACTATACTGACTCTCCCTACCCATGAGCATGGTTATCATTTTATTAATTTAGGTTTTCCCTATATTTTTCAAAAACTTGCTTTATAAATATTTTAGAAGTACTGTGCTATATTTATCTCTGATTAATTTATAAGTTTATTTTAAATAATATTTTATACACTATATATTCCAATGCTTTAAAACTGAGCATAACAATACCATTTTTAAAAAGTAATAGCATTAAATTAAAAGTCTATTTTTTATATCTAACATCCTATATCTTTTTCCTTGGTTTCCTGAAAAGGCAATCAGAAAGAATAATAATCATAATATCAGGCAGTTATTGTCATATTCTGCCAAGTGAATTGGACCGACATACTTTTTGGTGTAACAATTATAATATATTCAACAAACTGTGTATCCTCACCCTTTAGTATAATTTAATCCAACATACAAGTTATGAGTCATATAATATCCACTTATATGTCGTGAATTGTATTAATAATACTGTATATGTATGGTGTTGAATATATAACATATGCTCATTATAATCATTAATTCAATATTCAAAACAAAACTACAAGTTATATTGAGTCTACATGCAAGAAAACAGAATCACATCAATTTGTTCAAGGCAATAAAGTTTGAATATGATAGAATTAGTATTTAAAATGAGGCAAATGGGTCACAGAATCAATACTTTTTGCCACTAAATCATAATTCTCACTGTCTTTTAAGGCCTATAAAGTTACTATAGATACAAAGCACAGTTACTTTTTTCTGTCCCCAAATCATCATATGTGAGTCTTTTAGACAAATGTGCAAATATCAATAAATGTTCTAAGAGAATTGCAAACAATGTCAAGAGTGCCACTTCTAGATGAACTTTATAGAATAGATGGCATTCATTTCATTTATTGAATATGTATTCATTTTCTTCCACTCAATGTCAATACATCTGCGTCCATTGTTTATTGTGAAATTTATATTGTTTATAGTGAGATTTAGATTATTATGGTAACAGAAAATGATTTGAATAGAGGTGATGACAATGAGAGTACAATGTGGAGGGGGCTTAAACATATTTATTTTTATATTAAAAACTTTTCTGAGCTTGAATAGTTTTTTGTTACTGGATGAGAATCAATAGTCCCCTAGGATTTTGAAAATTAAATGTCAGAAAATCTTTCTCTAGAAATTTACTCTAGCAAGTCACGAAGACCAGAATTCCCAACTTGGGACAGAGGGATGTAGAAAGCAGGGAAAAGAACTGTCCAATGTAAATAGTGCTTCTGTGGTGAAGAGAGCATATGCCATAGAATCTTACAATTTGTTTTGTTTAACCTGTATGATACTTGGTTGTTTTTTCTACTTCAAAACTGTGATGATTTTCTATATGTTTATTATGAATATATAACAAAATAATATGCAACTTATCTCAGAACTTGACACTTAATAAGCACCCTAAGATGGTAGAAATTTAATAATGTTATAAGTTACAGGGCAGAAAAACCTAATAATGAGGACAATTGATTACCTGAGGTAAAACCTAGGCAAAAACGACCATTTTGTTTACCTTGAAATGACTGATTTGCAAGTGCTTCTAGAATTGAACTTGCTAAAGTCAAAGATGCACAGAAAAATATAAAATTTCCTAAGGTCTTAATAACTTAATTTTTAAGTTTCTTCTTCTCACACGTCAGTCTAAAGTTTAATCTTTTTCTCCTCTACTTACCAGCTACCTCTCTGTCCCTTGATCATGTTAACATGTATGTTTCATCACTTACACTTCAAATGCTCTTGTGCCTTCTTTATTTTTTTATCGATATTTTTTATTTTGATATTGTGGGGTACAGTTAAGGGTTAGGTATACAAATATGCTTCATTCAGGCCCCCTTGTCGATAACCGGTGTCTCCCCGTCACCAGACAGATGTTTACTACCATTAGTTCCATCTCCCTTCCCTCCCACCATAGTTTCCCACCACTGTCAGTCATTTTCTTATGGTAGTACATTGGATGATCAAGGTCCACTATATGAGTGAGAACATGTGATACTCAGATCTTTGTTTCTGTGAGAGGTCACTCAGTCTTATAGACTCTAGCTCCATCCAGGTTGCTGCGAAATTCATGATTTCGTTCTTTTTTATGTATATGTACCACATTTTTTTAATCCAGTCCTCTTTTGATGGACAGCGTGGTTGGTTTCAGGTTCTTGCTATTCTGAACAATGCTGCAATAAACATTTGCGTGCAGGTATCTTTTTTATAGTGTGATTTGAGTTCTTCAGGGTATATTCCCAGTAGGGGAATTGCAGGGTCATATAGGAGGTTGATGTTTAGAGCTTTTAGGAATCGCCACGCTGCTTTCCACAGAGGTTGCACTAGTTTACGCTCCCACCAACAGGGTAGAAGTGTTCCCTTTTTGCCACACCTTCTCCAGCAGCTGTCATTTTTTGAGTTGTTGATAATTGCCATTCTGACTGGAGTTAGGTGGTATCTCAGTGTGGTTTTGATTTGTATCTCCCTGATGATTAGTGAGGTTGAGCATTTCTTCATGTGCCTGTTGGCTGCTAGGATACCTTCATTTGTGAAGTATCTGTTCATATCTTTTGCCCACTTTATAATGGGGTTGTTTGTTTTTTTTTTCTTTTCAGCTCGTTTGAGTTCCTTGTAGATCCAGGATGTTAAACCTTTGTCAGACCTGGAGTTGGCAAATACTTTTTCAGAGTCTGTAGGCTGTCTTCCTGCTCTCTTGATGGTTTCTTTGGCTTTGCAGAAGCTTGTCAGATTAATGAGGTCCCACTTGTC
This sequence comes from Carlito syrichta, assembly GCF_000164805.1. Classification (NCBI taxonomy): domain Eukaryota; kingdom Metazoa; phylum Chordata; class Mammalia; order Primates; family Tarsiidae; genus Carlito; species Carlito syrichta. The sequence goes on from NW_007245901.1 coordinate 63,146, forward strand.
TATCTTATCCCTTAAGGACTGTCGGTTTCGAGTTTTGTTCAGGAATTGGATTCCAGCTCCAATTTCCATGAGGGTATGTCCTTCATTTTCTACGGTTATTATGGTTTGAGGTTTTACATTTAGGTCCCTGATCCATTTGGAGTTAATTTTTGTGTATGAGGATAGACAGAGGCCCTGTTTAAATCTTCTGCATGTGGTCAGCCAGTTTTCCCAGCATCATTTACTGAATAGGTTCTCCTCTTCCCAGTGGTAGGTGGTGGAGACTTTGTCGAAGATGAGTTGGTTGAGAAATTGAGGTCTTGCCTCTGGAAACTCAATTCTATTCCATTGGTCTATATGCCTATTCCTATACCAATACCAAGCTGTTTTGATGATTGTAGCTTTATAGTAAAGCTTGAAGTCTGGTAATGTGATACCACCTGCTTTTTTTTTTTTTTTTTTTTTTTTTGCTCAGGATTGTTCTGGTTATTCTTGGGCATTTGTGTTTTCATATGAATTCCTGTGTTGTTTTTTCTAGGTCTGAGAAGAATGTTGCTGGTAATTTGATAGGTATTGCATTGAATCTGTAAATTGCCTTAAGTAAAATGGACATCTTCACAATGCTGATTCTTCCAATCCATGAACATAGGATATTTTTCCACTTGTTTGTGTCATCTTTGATTTCTTTGAGCAGAGTTTTGTAGTTTTCATTGTAAAGGTCTTTCACGTCTCTGGTTAGGAAGATGCCAAGGTATTTCATTTTTTTTGTTGCTATTGTGAATGGAATTGTGCTTCTTATTTGGGTTTCTGATTGTTTATTATTGGTGTAAAGAAATGCAATTGTCTTTGCACATTTATTTTATATCCTGAGACTTTTCCAAAGACCTTTATCAGTGTAAGGAGGTTTTTGACAGATTCTCATGGGTTTTCAAGGTATACGATCATGTCATGTGCAAAGAGAGATAATTTGACTTCCTCTTTTTCTATTTGGATACCCCTGATTGCCTTGTCTTCTCTGATTGCTCTAGCCAGGACTTCCAATACTATATTGAACAGGAGGGGTGAGAGTGGGCATCATTGTCTTGTTGAGGTTTTTAGGGGAAATAGTTCTAATTTTTGTCCATTTAGGAGTATGCTGGCTGTGGGTTTCTCGTAGATGACTTTTACTACTTTGAGGTATGTTCCCTGTATGCCTAGATGTTCAAGGGTTTTTATCAAGAAGGGGTGCTGGATTTTATCAAAAGCTTTTTCTGCATCTAATGATATAATCATATGGTTTTTGTTTTGACATCTGTTGATGTATTTAATTACATTTATTGTTTTATGAATGTTGAACCAAACTTGTGTCCCAGGGATGAGGCCTACTTGGTCATAATGCATGTTTTTTGAGATGTGTTGTTGAATTTGGTTTGCTAGGATCTTGCTGAGATTTTTAGCGTCTATGTTCATCAAAGATATTGACCTGTAGTTCTCTTTTTTTGTTGGATCTTTACCTGGCTTGGGTATCAATGTGATGGTAGCTTCATAAAATGATTTGGGGAGGGTTCCATCTTTCTCAATCGCCTGAAATAGCTTCAGTAGGATTGGAATCAGTTTCTTCCTTAAATGGCTTGTAGAATTCTGCTGGAAAGCCATCTGGTCCAGGGTTTTTTTTTTTTTTTTGG
>NW_007245901.1:65419-75019 GCF_000164805.1 Carlito syrichta
TTCCATCTTCCTTAGGTGGCTTGTTAGTCTATTAATTTGTGCTCCTTCCATTTTCTTCATTTGTGTTTGTAGGGATATAAATTCCCCTCTTACTGCAGCTTTTAAGGCATCCCAGAGATTCTGGTAAGATGTTTCTTCATTTTCATTTGTTTCCATGTATCTTTTGATCTCTGTTTTGATTTCATCATTGATCCTGGAGTTGTTTAGCATCATGCTGTTTAGTGATCATGTCTTTGTGGGTTTTTGGGGGGATCTTGTTGGTGTTAGTGTTTATTTTTATTCCACTGTGGTCCAAGAAGGTGCATGGTAGAATTTCAGTCTTGTTAAATTTGCTTATGCTTCATTTATGGCCGATAATATGGTCGATCTTGGAATACGTCCCATGCAATGATGAGTAGAATGTGTATTCTCTGGTCTTTGGATGGAGTGTTCTGTAGGCATCAATTAAGTCCATTTGGTCCAGAGTCACATTGAGGTTCTGGATCTCATTGCTGATTTTTTGTCCCGATGATCTGTCAAGGGTTGTGAGTGGGTTATTAAAGTCTCCAGTTATGATGGTGTTAGAGGCAATATCTTTCTTTAATTTTCCTAGGAGTTGCTTTATAAAAGTTGGTGCACCTATGTTAGGTGCATATATGTTTAGGATAGATATTTCTTGTTGATGAAGTGAAACTTTTATCATTATGTAGTGGCCTTCTGTATATTTTTTAATTTTGGTAGCTTAAATGGTATTTTATCTGAAATCAGGATTGTGACTCCACCTCTCTTTTGTGTTACATTCGCCTGGAAATTTGTTTCCCATCCTCTTACTTTGAGTCTGTGCATGTCCCTTCTAGTGAGATGGATCTCTTGAAGGCAGTGTATTGTTGCCTGGTGATATTTTATCCATTTTGCCATTCTGTGCCTTTTCAGTAGTGCATTTAGTCCATTCACATTCAGGCTAATTGTTGAAATGGAGTTCATCCCTATCATAGAGTTCTTTTAGAGTTGTTCTTCCACTTGGTTTATTGTTTTTCTTTTGTAGGGTTGGTTCATGTGTATTTTATTCTTTTTCCTGTACGCTTGTGAAGAACGTTGCTCTTTTTTCCCCCTATGCTTCTGTGTTTAGTACTTTCTTAAGTGTTTCATGTAGAGGTGGTTTGGTGGCAGCATAAGTTCTTAGGGATTGGATATCTGGGAAAGATTTTAATTCTCCCTTACTGATGAAGCTTAATCTGGCAGGGTAAGTTATTCTTGATTGAAATTGTTTATCTTTTTAGGACTTTGAAGATAGGGCTCCAAGCTCTCCTAGTCAGCAAGGTTACTGTAGATAAATCTGCTGCTATTCTAATTACTTTTCCATGCTAGGTGATCTGACCTTTTTCTCTTGCTGCCTTTAGAATTTTTTCTTTCATGCCTACTTTGTTTAGGTGAATTATTATGTGTTTAGGAGATGGTTTTCTCATTTGTTGTCTTTCAGGGCTCCCCTGATCTCTTGTGTTTGAGTTTTTGCATCATTGATTAGATAAGGGAAGTTTTCTTGAATGATCTCAGGGAAGTTTTGTTCCAATGTGGTCTCTGTCTCTCTTTTTGCCTCAGGCAGACCAATTACTCTTAGGTTAGGCCTCTTGAGGTAATCACTTATCTCTTGAAGGTTTTTTTCTGTCTTTTTGAGCTTGTTTTCTGTGTTTTTGAGAGTTTGGGTTATTTCTATATTTTGGTCCTCAAGCTCTGAGATTCTTTCTTCTGCTTGGGTAATTCTGCTTCACATGCTTATCAGTTTATTGTTTATTTCATTTACAGTATTCTTTATTACTGTTATGTTAGATATCAGCTCCTTTCTACTTTCTTCTTGAGTCTCCTCAATTCTTTTAAATCTCTCCATTAATGTCTTGATGTCTAGGTTTGTATTTTGAGACCAGTCATTCTGGGGGCTCTTCGTTGTTTGCATTCTAAAGTCAGTTTCCTCAGTGTCTGCCCTCCCAAGATCCTGGGAGAGACCCATATTCTTCTTTTGGTTTTTCTTCATTTGTGTAGATTTTTCTCTCTCGTCCCTTAGTGGATAAAGTTTCTGGGTTCTACTCTCCCCGCTGTTTCTGTTGCAGGCAGTTAGCTTATTTCCTGGGAGATCTGTGACACTGGTCTCTATTCAGCGTAAGGGAGGGACTTTGTCTCCTGTTAATGACATCACCGTGGGAACCTAGGTGAAGGCTCTGATAGATGGGTGGGGCGATGTGATGTAAATATGCCTTGAAAATGGTGGAGGTGGTGGTTTTACTTTCACTTTTAGGGATGCTCCTGTGGGTCTCTAGGCGGGACCAGCTGCACAGCTGGGTGCTGGATCCGGGGTGCCACCAGCAGGCTAGGGTGGAGGAGAGAGTTGGGCGTTCCCTCCTCTGGAGGTTGAAGCCTGCGATTGGCACTTTACGCCAGCTTGGGGCTCTGCCCCTTACACAGGCTTGTGGTCGCACATGCTGAGTTCCCCAGCCAGGGTGGGCCCAGGGCTTCAGATCTCCAAAGCTCCAGAGGGCAGGTGGTGGCTCTGGCTCCCTCCCAGGGCACTTTAGCCAGAAATGGGACTGGTATCTCTAGGGGCTCAGAGCCTCCCTGCATGACCAGCAGCTTCGTGCTGGGTGCTAGTCATGACAATGTAGCCAGGGATGGAGCTGGGATCCAGGATTTGGGATTCCCTAGTCGGCCGGAATCACATATAGTGGAGCAGCCACGGTCCGGCTGCAATGTCTGGTCCTGCTTGGGACCAAAATTCCCCAAGCCTCATACCAGTGCAGCTGGAGGTGAGCAGGCGGATACAGGAAGAAAAGTAATAGTTTTTTTGGGAAACTCACATTTGGAGAATCTCAGGGATCCACCTATGCTGTCGCCATCTTCAGGTCGCCCCCTCTCTTGTTCCTTCTATAATATGACTGAATCCTTCTTATCTTTAAGTCTTAGTTACATATTATGGTCTCACTAAATCCTTTCCCAATCACCTTATCCAATCTAAGCCTTCCCTGCTAACATACTTTTCTATTACACCATTTTATTTCCTTCATACTATTTATTGCATTTTAAAAATTTCTAGCTTATTCATTATGCTTTTTTATACCTCATTAAAATATGTTCCCTAGAGTTATAAAACTTAATTGACTCAATCTATATTCCTAGTTCCCAGAATAACACTTGAAAGTAAAATTTAGGAATTTATGCTACTAAGCAAATTTATCAGCAGACAGATTGAACAGAAATTTGACTGGATCTCTCTTAATATTTTTGATCTGGGATTTTCAGAAACTAAATACGTCTTAAAAATGGAGAAAGCATCTATTTTGACCTGTATAAAAATAACATAAACACACACACACACACACACACACACACACACACACACACGTACTCTACAAATTATTTCTTTACAGTCTATTCTGGATATAAATCCTTTACAGGATTGCATTTGACTTGAGCGAATAATATTTGAATTTAATTAAAGATAAAATTAACAATCTTGTCTATAACCATGCACACAGAAAATAAGTTGTTAATTAGTGGACTTTTGTAATGTTTAATATCATAAACCACAAAATAAGCAACAGATTTTCAATGTGGGATGCACAGAGCAATTTGACTTAAGAAAAAAATGCCATTGAGTTTGCTTAAGCCATCTGGAATCAAACTGTGTATCTCGTACAATAATTGTCTAAACATGTTCATTTTTGGAATTGAAATTGTAATATGTTGCTAGAGCACTGACCACAAAGTACTGTTTTACTCAGCAAAATTTCAAGTACTTGAATGAAAGGAGAAACATCTAAAGGCAATGAGAGAAGTTGACAAGGTGTGCAAAGAAAGATCAAAAAAGTAAACCCCAAACTGATCAATTAGTTCATAGTTTAGTAAATAGAGATGATAATGACATCAATACATTAAATGTAAAGTAATTACTGGATTCCTAGTAAAATTTTGTGTCATCTAAAGAGTTGTAGATAAATTATTTCTGGTTGATTTCCAAATAAGCAATTTTAAACCTTAAAGTGACATCCCATTGGTTGTCCTTCCATATATAAAGGAGCTCTTTATTATATCTAATTTAAATCTCATCTTCAATGATCAAATCCATTTACTATGTTTTGCTAGTGGGAGAGAGGAATAACAGATCACTGTTTTTATTTTTTATAAAATAATTGGACAAGTTAGATAGATAAAGTTTACATGAAGGTAAGTAATTTAAAGTAATGAAATTCATCCTAACATAAATGTGTGTACACACACACACACACACACACACACACACACACACACACACATTCCTGTATCAATAAATATTTGAAGATATAACAATAGAGAATTATGAAGTAAATGAAGAAATAGCAAATCTCTGGTGTAATGCAAGTATCTTTTAGAAGCTTTTTCTGTTTACCAAACTATTCTTCTGATTAGCCTTTAGATTTGCCAAGAAATGGCAAATCTCTAGTGTAATGCAAGAATCTTTTAGAAGTTTTTTCTGTTTACCAAATTTTTCCTCTTATTAGCCTTTAGATTCCAGATATATGGAGGTCATAGTTTAATTAAAATACTATTTTTGAGAGTAAAATGTTGTCATCAGAGCCATGAGTAAGGTTGTTCTACATTGTGTTTAACAGCAAATATAACATGGGACATTGATATGACATGGAGATCTGCCAAAGAAAATTTGTCAACTAAATTTCATGACTTTTCAAAACTGAAATTGTTTATTAATATCTATGTTGTTAAAAACATTAAGAAATAAAGAGTTATCAGTACATATCTACTAATTTCTTTCTTTTTTTTTTTTTTTTGAGTTGGAGTCTCACTCTGTCTCCCAGACTGGAGTGCAGTGGCCACTCCCGGCCACCGCAGCCTCGACCTGTGGGCTCCGGTGATCCTTCCGCCTCAGTCTTCCAAGTAGTCAGAATTACAGGCATGCGCTACCACGCCCAGCTGATTTTTTGATTTATTGTAGAGATGAAGTCTTGCTGCCCAGGCGGGTCTCGAACCCACGGGCTCAGGCAATCCATTCAAACTAATTTCATAAAGCAATAATGATGTCTGTTTGACTATGTTTTTCTCACATCTGGATTTTTTAAATATCAAGGAAAAATTATTTTCTTGTATTATAGGAATTTCTTCTAACCAGAATTTTTTTCAACTAATAAGATAAATATTCTGTCTTTTTTTTACTCTAAATTTCTTCTTCATATGAAAGAAGGGATGAATTCATTGGGTACTTTAATAGGTCAGTGTCTGACTATATTTCTCAAAACTATACACAATCTAGATGATTTTTTTTTTGTTTAATGTTTTCCCCTCTCTTGATGAATTAAGTCTACTGGAGCTGGCCTGATCCCTGAGGAGTTAACCAACCTGTGAATGAATGGATAAATTTATTTCACTGGATATGGAGTAGGAAGTTCCCCTTGTTCCTTAATCCAAGCTATACTTTGAAAATCTGCCTTCTCAGTGATAATATTAGTCCCTTTACCCAATATACATCTTGAAACTTTTCATATATATGGAATGTAGGGCAAACCACCTATAAAATACCCCCACCCCCAATGCTGTCTTATGGAATTTTTCCCCTTTTGTAACTTATTTCTAACCAATAGAATAGGATAATAGTACAGGAATATTATTCCCATTATTAGATTATGAAAGATCAACTTTCTTTTTGCTAGCAAACTCTCTGAAGAAAAAAACTGAAATTGACTGCATATTGTGAGGAATTGCTAGTGGAATGTGTGGATGACATCCAGGTTTTTAAATGGATCATTTTTGGTGTCATTATTAAAGACAAGGAATGCAGAAAGAAGATCAAATTGGAGAAGAACTTTCATAATTTTACTTTTCAAATTATTGATATGGCTGCAGGCATGCAATAATTATCTAATAGGCACATTTATATTTGAGTTTGGAATATCAATAGTGGACATCAAGGCTACAGAATGAAAATGTATAAAATCTGTACAGGAGAATGAAAGAGGAATGATAAGCAGAATAAACACATAAGAGTTTTCACAGGAGAAAACATTCACATAAGTATTTGAAATATTGAAGGGAGTGTATTTAAATAAGTATTTACATATTGAAGGAAGAGTGTCTTATAAAAGTCAAGGAATTAAGGCAGCATGACTCAAGTTGTGATCAAGATGATACAATCATATATATTTCAAAATTTGTTTTATAATGAGGTGCTTGAGTCTTTGCATGTTATATCTTTGTCTTTATTGATGTTTAAATTTCTTAAGTGGCCTATGCTTGTCTCCAATTCTTATTTTATTTTATTTTATTTTATTTTAAAGGTGTGGGGTACAATTCAAGGTTAGGTATACAAATATTCATTACGCAGATTACCCTTGTTGATGAGGTGTGCCCCTCTCTCCCCTGTCTCCAATTTATTTGAATCTAATATTTGGTTGACAATCTTGGTAGTAACATCCTTTGAAATAGTGGGCTGTTGTCAGGCATACAGTAGGAAAATATTTTTTTCCCAGTCTGTGGTCTGTCTTTCTGCTCTCTTGATGGTTTCTTTGGCTTTGCAGAAGCTTGTCAGTTTGATGAGGTCCTATTTGTCTATCTTATCTCTTATGGCATGGGAAATTGGGGTTTTGATCTGGAATTAGTTGCCAGTTCCAATTCCCAAGGGTGTCTCCTGCATTTTCTAAGGTTCTTATAGTTTGAGGTTTTACATTTAGTTCTTTGATCCATTTAGAGTTGATTTTTGTATATGGTGATAGGTAGGCATCTTGTTTTAATCTTCTGCCTGTGGTCTGCCAGTTTTCTAAGCACAATTTACTGAATAGGTTCTCCTCTCCCCAGTCTTTGGTGGTGGAGGTTTTGTTGAAGATGAGTTGGTTGAGAAATTGAGGTTTTGCTTCTGGAATCTCTAACCTGTTCCATTGGTCTATATGCCTTTTAAAAAAAACAAAAACAAACAAACAAACAAAAAAATACCAGACTATTGTGTTTATTATACCTTTATAATAGAGTTCAAAGTCTGGGAGTGTGATATCTCCTGCTCTGCTTTGTTTGCTGAGTGTAAAGTAGTACAGTTCTGTGGAAAACAGTGTGGCAATTCCTAAAAGATCTAAAAATTCACCTTCCATATGACCCTGCAATCCCCCTACTGGGAATATACCTGGAAGAACTCAAATCACTCTATCAAAAAGATACCTGCAGATGTATGTTTATCGCAGCATTGTTCACAGTAGCAAGAGCATGGAACCAACTGTGCTGCCCATCAAAAGAGGACTGGATTTAAAAATGTGGTATATATACACAATGGAATATTACACAGTCATAAAGAAGAACAAAATCATGAACTTCCCAGCAACCTGAATGAATTTAGAGTCTATAATACTGAGTGGTACTTCTTAGAAACAAAGAACTGAGTATCACATGTTCTCACTCATAAGCAGACCTTGAACAAGTATCATAATATTATAAGAAAAGGATTGGCAGTAGCGGGAACCTGCCGGGAGGGGAGTGGGGAAGTGGGATTGGCAGTAGTGGGAACACCTCATCAACAAGGGTACCTGCATAATGGACATTTTTATACCTAACCATGGATTTTACTCCACATCTTTAAAATTAAAAAAAAAATTAAAACAAAAAAATAAACAGTGGGCTGGAGTTTGTAGTTTGGAATAGAATGTAAACAACTTAGCACACAAAATTGAACACAAAATATACTCAATGGTGTAAAAGTATGTAATAAGGAAATAAGTAAATGTTTTTTTAAATTTGGTAGTATGAATGATAGTGATTTTCTTTTGCTAGGAAGTTTCACTAAAGGAAAGGCAGAATTTAGATTATGCACAGACAAGGAATTAATTGGAAGTTAATAAATAAAAGCATCAGAAAAAGTTGAGCTTTATGAATCCATGATTTAAAGAAAAGTGCAAAAATATTGAAGTAGAAGTAAATGAATAATCGTGCTTGATTTTTGCAAATTAGAATAAATTTAAGTTGATTATTTTGATATGAATGAACAGTTATGGAGAATAAAAACAATACTAACTCAAAAAGTCTGAAAGATGTAGAAAATACATTAAATAACAAAACAAGATTCCAGGAAATAATGGAAAAGATGTTTTCAGGGTCATTGGCAAAGGGCATTGTATGAACAATAAAACCCTCATTAATTAAAACTGAAGTAAAAATTATAAACACAGGTTGCAATACTAGAAAGTGAAAGACTTATTCTTCTAAACATCAGGCAAATTCATAAACATGAAGCAATTAATTGAATTTATACGGAAAATAAATATGCATGGAATACATTTTCAGCCATATAGTACACAGGGTGCAATAGGCAGTATGATAAGCAGAAATTAAATTAAAAAGTGTTAAAATGTAGACAGTTTAATAAAAATTAGTTTAAATTATTAAATGTGAGAACTGATATAAATATTATTTTCAAGTCTGGATTCCCTGATTTATAGCAGGGGTCACATAATAGGCTTCTTTTCTTTTTAAAGGAAACAATACAAAATAAAACAAAAAACTGAAAATGGCCCTAATTACCTGTCAACTAAGGGAAGAGGATATACAAATAGGAATAAAAATGTTACTTTACTTTCAACCTTATTCTCTTCTTCTGTTGACAAGTAAAGAGACTGCTAACAATTATTTGATTTCAACTGAGGCTTATTTGTTACTGTTAATTCACATAACCAATGCTATATTTGAAGTAAAAGTTATATATATATAAACTTTTATATATATATATATAAAGTTATATATATATATAAACTTTATATATATATGATCAAATTTCCTCCAATTTTTATTTTAGCCATATGGTATATATAGGATATTTTCTTGAATATTAAAAGAAATGCATCATCTAAGCAAAATTATTGTTATACGTCATGATTTGGCAAATAAAAAAAAAAGGAAATTGTCAGATGACTTAACTCAAATGATTGAGTTGTCCAGAGGAAAAGTCTCATGGAAGAGGACAAGAGAGGCACACCACCACCATCCTGAAGATGAGGCAGGAAAGTGCTCTAACTTGTTCACCACAGAGCAATAGACCTAATCTCTGTGACTAGTGGATCAACTACTCAGGGACTGATTATGACCCATTCAAGAGTGGGAGAGTAGGACAGCAGCCCCACCCACCTCCACTGCCCCTGCTCCTAACACTGAGGAGAGAGTGAAAGAGGTGACTCTGCAAGAAAGACCTGATTAGAGGAATAATTTCAGAGCCTGTCACAAGAAAGCAGTTTTTATTTTTAATTTTTTTTATTTTAAAATTTTTTGATTGTTTATTAGTTCATCTATTTTTAAAATTATTTTCCTTTGTGCACGAATATGTATGTGAAGGTTTTGATCTACATCCCCCCAGAAATTTTTTTTTCTTTTCTTTTTCTGTTTCTTTCTTATTTTATTTGTTGTTTTCTGATTATGAGTGTATGTGAATGGTTTAGTGTTCATCTTTCAATTTTATTGTTGTTGGTGTATTTATGTTCTTCTGTGTTTTTATTTTCATTTTTTATAGTTTAAGGTATGTGTCAATATATGTGTGAGGATTTGATGAATTCCTTTTTTCTTTTTTTTTTTCCTGATCTTTCTGTTTTTCCTTTTTTTTTTCACTTTGTACCA
>NW_007245901.1:75039-77283 GCF_000164805.1 Carlito syrichta
TCCTCCAATTTTTATTTTAGCCATATGGTGTATATATGATATTTTTCTGAATATTAAAAGAAATGCATCATCTAAGCAAAATTATTGTTATACATCATGATTTGGCAAATTAAAAAAAAGAGGAAATTGTCAGATGACTTAACTCAAATGATTGAGTTGTCCAGAGGAAAAGTCTCATGGAAGAGGACAAGAGAGGCACAACACCACCATCCTGAAGATGAGGCAGGAAAGTGCTCTAACTTGCTCACCACAGAGCAATAGACCTAATCTCTGTGACTAGTGGATCAACTACTCAGGGACTGATCATGACCCAGAGGAAGTATCCTAAAAGCACAAACTTCAGAGGGACCTGATGAGTGCTGAATTCCAGGTGTGCCTGGGGAAGAGATAATCCCACCTCTTCCCATCAGAGGAGATCTCCCTGACCATTCAAGAGTGGGAGAGTAGGGCAGCAGCCCCACCCACCTCCACTGCCCCTGCTCCTAACACTGAGGAGAGAGTGAAAGAGGTGACTCTGCAGGAGAGACCTGATTAGAGGAATAATTTCAGAGCCTGTCACAAGAGGGCAGGTTTTATTTTTAATTTTTTTTATTTTAAAATGTTTTGATTGTTTATTAGTTCATCTATTTATAAAATTATTTTCCTTTGTGCACGAATATGTATGTGAAGGTTTTGATCTGCATCCCCCCAGAAATTTTTTTTTCTTTTCTTTTTCTGTTTCTTTTTATTTTATTTTATTTGTTGTTTTCTGATTATGAGTGTATGTGAATGGTTTAGTGTTCATCTTTCAATTTTGTTGTTGTTAGTGTATTTATGTTCTTCTGTATTTTTATTTTCATTTTTTATAGTTTAAGGTGTGTGTCAATATATGTGTGAGGATTTGATGAATTCCTTTTTTCTTTTTTTTTTCCTGATCTTTCTGTTTTTCCTTTTTTTTTCACTTTGTACCAGGCATGTGTGTGCATGTTTAGTTTTCTTGTTTTTTTATTGCTGTTTTTTGTTTTGTTTCCCTTTGTTGTTATTCCAGTTGGTTTGGGGTGTGTGTATGTCTCTGTGTGTGTGTGTGTGTGTTCAATTGTTTTTTGCATTACTTTCTGCTTGGCATCATCATATAGAGTGGTGGTGGGGAGTGGGTTTCAGGGAGCACATACCACAATAAGTGAACATTGCAGTTTTCAAGAAGTTTCTGAATTCTAGCACCCCATCCCCTACTTTATTTGAATTACAAAAACTACAAGAGTCAGCAAAGCTTCCCATCCATTGTCCTATTTCAAAATAGAACAAATCCAGAGCCTGGATCAGGGAAAAATAGAGGACTGAGCAAACATCAGAAAGGAAAACTTCTCCCACTGACCCTGAATAACAGAACTAAAAGGAACAACAAGAAATCTGTCAAAAATGAGGAAAAACCAGAGGAAGACCACAGGTAATTTCTAGTGTACCAAAGATAAAACTTCTGAAAAATCAGACCTTGATGCCCAAACAATGAAAGTCACCAACGACTGGCCCCAGAATATGACAGGAATTAGGGAATGAATGCAAAGAGTAAATAAGACTGAAGAAAGATAAGATGTAACACTGAAAGAACTTGTAACAGATTTTGCAATAAAAAATTTCTTTCAGGAAATAAATAACAAGATGACAATCTTGGAAAGCAGAATTAATGTAGCTGAAAAAAGAATCTCGGAACTTGAAGACCAGTACATGGAATTAACCCAATCTGTAAAAACAAAAAAGAAAGAAGACTCAGAAAGAAAGAACAAAGCCAATAAGAGATGTGCAATTATATCAAGAGGTCAAACCTAGGCCTGATTGGTATCCCAGAAGAAGAAAGGGAAATGGAAAACAACTTGGAGCACGTATTCCAGGAGGTAATCCATGCAAACTTTCCCCATCTTACCAGAGATGTGACTAGTCAAGCGCAAGAGACACAGGGAACTCCCACAAAACATCAAATGAGAACACCAACCCCTAGACACATAGTAATTCATATACACAAAGTAGCCACAAAAGAAAAAATCCTAGCCGGGCTCGGTGGCTCAGCCTGTAATCCCACGCCTTTGGGAGGCTGAGGTGAGTGGATTGCCTAAACCCGCGGGTTCAAGACCCGCCTGGGCAGCGAGACCTCATCTCTACAATAAATCAAAAAATCAGCCAGGCGTGGTAGCGCATGCCTGTAATTCCAGCTACTTGGAAGGCTGAGGTGGAAGGATCGCTGGAGCCCCAGCAGGCCGAGGCTGCAGT
>NW_007245901.1:77303-159228 GCF_000164805.1 Carlito syrichta
GCAAACATCAGAAAGGAAAACTTCTCCCACTGACCCTGAATAACAGAACTAAAAAGAACAACAAGAAATCTGTCAAAAATGAGGAAAAACCAGAGGAAGATCACAGATAATTTCCAGTGTACCAAAGATAAAACTTCTGAAAAATCAGACCTTGATGCCCAAACAATGAAAGTCACCAACGACTGGCCCCAGAATATGACAGGAATTAGGGAATGAATGCAAAGAGTAAATAAGACTCAAGAAAGATAAGATGCAACACTGAAAGAACTTGTAACAGAATAAAAAATTTCATTCAGGAAATAAATAACAAGATGACAATCTTGGAAAGCAGAATTAATGTAGCTGAAAAAAGAATCTCGGAACTTGAAGACCAGTACATGGAATTAACTCAATCTGTAAAAACAAAAAAGAAAGAAGACTCAGAAAGAAAGAACAAAGCCAATAAGAGATGTGCAATAATATCAAGAGGCCAAACCTAGGCCTGATTGGTATCCTAGAAGAAGAAAGGGAAATGGAAAACAACTTGGAGCACGTATTCCAGGAGGTAATCCATGAAAACTTTCCCCATCTTACCAGAGATGTGACTAGTCAAGCACAAGAGATACAGGGAACCCCCACAAAACATCAAATGAGAACACCAACCCCTAGACACATAGTAATTCATATACACAAAGTAGCCACAAAAAAAAAAATTCTAAAGGCAGCAAGAGAGAAATGTCAGACTACCTACTGGGGAAAACTAATCAACATAGCAGCAGACCTGTCAGTAGAAACACTGCAAGCAAGAAGGGACTAGAGTTCTGTATTCAAAGTCCTCAAAGATAAAATATTTCAACCAAGAATTTCATATCCTAATATCACACGATATATAAACCAGGTAAAGGTCAAAAAAAAAAAAAAAAAGAAAGAAAGAAAAGCACTGTAGGCCAATATCTCTTATGAACATAGATACAAACATCCTCAACAAGATTCTAGAAAATTGGATCCAAAAACACATCTCAAAAATCACCCAACATGATCAGGGAGCCTTTATCCCCCAGATGCAGGGCTGGTTCAACATTCACAAGACCATGAATGTAATTAAATACATCAACAGATGTAAAAACAAAAACCACATAATTATTTCACTAGATGCAGAAAAAACCTTCAATAAAATCCATCATCCCTTCTTGATAAAAAACCCTCAAAAACCTGGGTATAGAAGGAACATAACCCAAAATAGTAAGTGCCGTCTACGGTAAACCCACAGCTAACATATTGCAAAGTGTGCAGAAACTGGAAACATTTTCCCTGAAAACTGGAACAAGACAAGGCTGCCCACTCTCACCCCTCTTGTTCAACATTGTGTCAGAAGTCCTAGCTAGGGCAATTAGACAAGGGAAGGAAATCAGGGGTATGCAGATAGGAAAAGAGGAAGTCGAGTTATCCCTCTTTGCTGATGATATGATCCTATACCTTGAAAATCCATGAGAATCTGTCAAAAACCTACTTGCACTGATAAAGGACTTTGGCAAAGTCTCATAGTAAAAAATAAATGTACAAAAACCAATTGCATTCCTATACACCAACAACAAGCAGGCAGAATCCCAATTTAAAAGCATAATCCCATTCACAATAGCCACAAAAAAATGAAATACCTCAGCATCTTCCTAACAAGAGAAGTGAAAGCTCTTTACCATGAGAACTACAAAACACTGCTCAAAGAAATCCAGGAAGACACAAACAAATGGAAAAAGAGTCCATGCCCATGGATTGGAAGAATCAATATTGTTAAAATGTCCATCCTATCAAAGGCAGATTCAATGTAGTACCCATTAAGTTACCAACATCATTCTTCTCAGACCTGGAAATGATGATACAGAAATTCATATGGAAACATAAACAACCACAAATAGCCAAAATAATCCTTAGCAAAAGAAACAAAGCAGGAGGTATCATACTTCAAACTTCACTGTAAGACTACAGTACTCAAAACAGCCTGGTATTGCTACAAGAGCAGGCATATAGACCAATAGAACAAGATAAAGACTCCAGAAGAAAAGTCTCAATTTCTCAACCAACTCATCTTTGACAAAGCCTCCAACCAACAGTGAGAGGCATTCTATTCAGTAAATGGTGCTGGGAAAACTGGCTGAGCACATGCAGAAGATTGAAACAGGACCCCTACCTATCACCATACACAAACATTTACTCTAAATAGATGGAAGACCTAAACGTAAAATCTCAAATTGTAAGAATCTTAGAAAATGCAGGGGACACCCTTATGAAAATTGGAACTGGCAACCAATTCCTATTTAGAACACTAAATGCCCATACCTTAAGAAATAAGATAGACAAGTGGGACTGCATCAAAATGATGAGCTTCTGCAAAACAATAGAAACCATCAAGAAAGCAGGGAGATAACCCACAGAATGAGAAAAATATATGCCAACTGTATATCTGACAAAGGCCTAACATCTAGGATCTACAAGGAACTCAAATGTGCTAGAAGGAAAAAAGTAAACAGTCCCATAAAAAAGTGGGCAAAAGACATGAATAGACACCTCTCAAAAGAAGATATACGGGCAGCCAACAGACACATGAAAAAGTGCTCAGCCTCACTCATCATCAGAGAAATGCAATAAGAACCACATTGAGATACCACCTAACCCCAGTAAGTCTGGCCATCTTTAATAAAACAAACAATGAAAGATGTTGGAGAGAATGCAGAGTAAAAGGAATGCCTCTACACTGCTGGTGGGAATGCAAACTAGAGCAACCTCTTTGGAAGACAGTGTGGCGATTTCTGAAAGAACTAAAAATTAAACTTCCATATGACCTAGCAATTCCACTATTGGGAATATACCCAGAGAAACTCAAATCATTCTACAAAAAAGATACCTGAGCACATATGCTTATTGCAGTTCTATTCACAATAACAAAAACATGGAACCAACCAACATGCCCATCAAAGCTGGAGTGGATAAAAAAAGTGGTACCCATACACAGTGGTATATTATGCAGCCATAAGGAAGGACAAACATATGAACTTTGCAGCAACTTGGATGGATTTAGAGTCGATCATACACGGTGATCTACCATAGATACAAAGAATAGAATACCATATGTTCTCACTCATAAGGAGATCTTGAACAATTATAATACTATAAGAAAGGGACTGGCAGTAGTGGGAAACTGTCAGGGGAGGGAATGGGTTTGGCAGTTGAGGGAAACTGCTAGGGGATGGTTGGGCATACCTTATCAACAAGGGTACCTGCATAATCAACGTTTGCATACCTAACTCTGTATTGTACCCCATGTCTTTATTTAAAAAAAAAAAAAAACTTTCCAAAAAAAAAAAAAGAAATATATAATAAGAATACTTGACTGAGCACGGTAGGTCAGGACTGCAATTAAATACTTTGAGAGGAGGGTGGAAGAATTGCTTGAGCAATTTAATACATTTTTTTCAAACAGAGAAAACTAATAGAATTTTAAGAAGTAATTCATAATTTTAGTAAATATTTTAGGATTCATCTTCCAATAACTGATACAACTAATAGAAAATAAACAAAACATGATAGACTTGAATAACTGTTAATCACCAATATAATTATATTTATGTTATACTCCTCTGATCACCTGAAAAATACACATTATCTTCACGTACACATGAAATATTTATGTAATGATACCAAATTCTAGACCACAAATTAATTCAATTAAGTTAAAATAATTCAAATTATATAGATTATGTTCTCAGACCACAAGAAAATTAAATTAGACACCAACAAAAGAAAAATCTCTGAAAAATCTCCAAATATGTGAAAGCCAGATGACCTACTGCTAAATAACACCTCTATAGAAGAAATCAAAACAGAAGTAATAAAGTATTCTAAACTTAAGGAAATTAAAAACACAACATATCAGAATGTGGAAGCTATTGTTAACATATCATATAGTTCTAAACTTATAGTTTCAATTGACTATATTAGAAAAAAACAAACAAAAATTAAGGAAAACTCCAAAATCAGTGACCTCAGTTTAGAATTTAAGAAACTAGAAAAAGAAAAAGGAGCAAATAAATAGAAATTGGGCAGAGTGAGATAATAAAGCTATACGAGGAAATTAGAAAATTAATATTAATAAACAAAAACAGCAGAGAAGGTGAATAAAGCCAAAACCTGAAAATTTAAGGAGACATAAAATTGACAAGTTGATTAAAAAAACAAGGACTACATAATATTTCATAACCAGGAATGAGACGTGATACACCTCTAGAGAATCTACAGATAGTAAAGGATGATAAGGAATCATTATAAAACTGTACCTAAAAATTTGACAACTTAGATAAAACAGATTCCTTTAGAGACAAAAATGACAAAAGCTCACTCAAGAAGAAATATTGAAAAAGACAAGATTAAGATACTGAAAAGAACCACAGACACAGGGGAAAAAAACATTTGCATATCATATACCTGCTAAGAGACAAATACAGGATATATAAAGAACTCTTACAAGTGACAATTAAATCAATAATGCAATTTTTAAAATAAGCAAATAGATTGAAATGGCATCTCTTTAAAAAATATGCATGGATAGCCAGAAAGCACATGAATAAATGCTCAATATCAATAGTCATTAGGGAAATGCAAACAAAAAACAGAATGAAATACCACTTCACAGCACCTAGAATAATCCTAATCAGAATAAAACACAATACTTAGTATTGTTGAGGATGTAGAAAAATTAGAGCTCTCACATTTTTGGTTGGAATGTGAAACTGTTCACTCACTTTGAAAAATTAGTTTGTCAGTGGTAAAGAAATTACGCATAGACTCACCATATAGCCAGTGATTCTACTTTAGATTTATACTCCAGACAAATAAGAACTTAGACCAATATAAAAACTTCCACATGAATGTCCATAAAAACATTGTTCATAATAGACAAAAAGCGAAAAAAAAAAGCCCGTGTCAGTCAACTATTTAATGGATAAACAAAAAGTGGAATACTCATAAAGTCGAATTTTATTCAATAATAAAAAATAGCAAAGAAATAATACATGCAACATTATGAACCCCAAAACATCAGGGTAGTAAAAACATCGTACTCAAAATATTATAGTTTTTATAAATAAATTTTTATAAAACATCTAGAAAGGCAAATCTATAAAAGCAGAAGTACCTTGGTAAATGACTAGGAATGGTGTTAGTGAGGCGAAATACTATTTACTACCAATGAGCAAGAGGTTTTGTTTGGAGGTGATGGGATGCTCTAAAATTAAATAGTGATGGTAATTTTACATCTCTGTAAATATTATAAAAATATTAAATTCTAAGTTTAAAATGTGCAAATCAGAATGATGCAAATTGTATTTCAACAATTTAAAAAGAGAAACATGAAATAAATAACTTTTTAACCATTATAGTTTAAAGTGATATCATTATATGGTTTTAATAAAACATTTTATAAGGAATATTCTTGGCTACAATGGCTTCATTAGTAATTTTTACAAAGACTTAAGAAATAATTTAGAGCAATTTTAAAATATCTTTTCTAGGAAATTGAAGAGAGGGGATATTTCCCAACACAACCCATCATATCAGAGTTACCTTAACACTAAAATCTAATAAAGACATCACTAGAAAAGAAAGGAAAAAAACTATAGTAAAAATTTCTAGAAAATATTGATGTAAAACTTTTAAACACAATTTTAGCAAATAGAATCCAATAGTAGCTTGCAAGGATAATGTACAATGAAAAAGTAATGCTTACACCACAAATGCGAAATTAATATTACATGCAAAAATCAATAAATTTAATTGATCACAATATCAACAACAACAACAACAATAACATATGTAATTATTTCAGTAGACAGTGAAAAAGCATTGCAGAAAAATTCAACAATGATTCCTGATTAAAAACCAATAAGCAAACAAAAAGCAAACAAACAAAAAACACTATCCACGAAACTGAAATAGAAGAGAATGTGCCTGCCAATTCTTATAGAGGCCACTTGTAAAAACCTACAGCAAGCATTATTTTTAAAAATGAAAGAAAGAATATTTTCTTCCCAAGATTGGGAAAAGTTCTCGGATTTTTTAACTTATCACTTCCATTTAATCATTTGCTGCATGTTCTATTTAGTACAATCAAGCAGAAAAAACATATAACAAATGTAGAAAATCTTATAAAATCCACATAAAATGCTAGAATTAATAAGCAGAAATAGAGTAAGGCATATGGTCAGACTGGAAGAAAAATATGTTGTTTTGTATTGGTTGGTATGATGTTATCTTTGATGTGTACAAAGGTCAATAAGATTTTATAATTTAAAAATGTGCATTTTATTGTATGTGCATTATACATCTATAAAAAAGAACCAAAGACATTTTTGACAAATAAAAGACTTAATTCTTACCCTATAAAAATACTATAAACACCATAAAGAAATCATTACCAGTAAAATAGAAAAAAATGAGTATATGAGAATGATTATAATTTATAATGATAATTTATAAATTATCAAAGATAAATAACAGATCAATTAACAGAATAGACAAATAAGAAATAGACCCACACAAATATAATCCTTTATTTTGGGGCAAAGTTTAAAGAACAATTCAATGAAGAAAGGATAATTTTTCAGTAAAGAGTGTTAACTATTAGAAATTCAGAAACAAAATAATAATAATTTTATAACATACCTCACACCACAAAAATAACTCAAAAGGAGGATAGCCCAAAGTATACACTTGTGAAAGTACACCACTTCTAAAAGAAAACATAGGAAAATCTATGATTTTCAGTTATTTCAAGATTTCTCATATATAATATCAAAATCCTGATTAGTAAAACAGAAATTTAAAAAGGTAGAGTTCATTACAATAACTCCAGTCAGGATCGCCATCATCAATAATTCAAATAACAACAGATGCTGGAGAGTATACAGGGAAAAGGAATCACTTCTATACTCTTGGTGAGAGTGTAAACTAGTACAACCTCTGTGGAAAACAGTGTGACGATTCCTAAAAGATCTAAAAATTGACCTTCCATACAACCCAGCAATCCCCTTTCTGGGAGTATACCCAGAGTAACTCAAATCATTGTACAAAAAAGATACCTGCTCACGTAAGTTTATTGCAGCACTATTCATAATAGCCAAAACATGGATTCAACCGTGCTGCCCATTGAAAATAGACTGGATTTAAAAAATGTGGTACATATAATATTACACAGCCATAAAAAGGACAAAATTATGTAATTTGCAGCAACTTGAATGGACTTAGAGTCTGTAATACTCAGTAATCTATCACAGAAACAAATAATTGAGTGCCACATGCTGTCACTCAAGTGGATCCTGAACAATCAAAATACTATAAGAAAGGGATTGACAGTAGTGATAAACTGCCAGGGAAGGGGGAGGGGGGCACACCCTTCATCAGTAAGGTACCCTATCACAAACCACATGTGGACCAAAGTGAGGCCCAAACTTTATCTGTACAATGACCATTTGTATAACTAACTCTGATTTGTATCCGACATCTTTGAAATAATAATAAAGAAAAAAATGTGACTGTTCAAAAGAGATTGCAAAGAAAATAATAAGCCACAAACTGGAAGAAAATATTTTGAGTATGTATCTAATAAAAACAGTTTACTTACTATATAAAGAACAGTAAAATCATTTTTAATTTTTAAATTTAGTTCAATTGAGGTATAATTCACAAAAAGAAATTGTATGTATTGAAGGCACACGTTCGGTACTTTGATTTTTGCATCCAATATGAACCAATAACCATAGTGCCTTGTGTGTTTGTGTATGTGTGCATATGATTAGAACATTTAAGTTATACAGCCCCTAATATATTTCAAGTATACATAGTCAATATTTTAGTATTCAGTACAGCTCTATATAGTCATTGTACTATATATTAGATCTCCAGAACTCATTTGCCCTTCATAAGCAAAACTTTGTGCCTTTTGACAAACATGTCCCATTTAACCACACCCAAGCCCCTGTCAACCAACATTTTAGTTTCTGTTTCTATGAATTTGACTATTTTAAATTGCCATATAAAAGTGAGATTGTGCAGTGTTTGTCTTTTCATGTATGATATATTATACAGCAAAATGTCTGCCAGTTTCATCCATGTTATCACAAATGGCAGGATTTCATCGTTTAATATGGCTGAGTAATATTTTATTATATTTACAAGCACTCATATGAACCTTATGTACTTATTTATACATTAGTAGACATTCTATTGTGAATAATGGCACAGAGAACATTGAGTTCAATTTTTTTTTAAATACTGACTTCATTTATTTCAGTTAGATATCCAGAAATGAAATTGATGAATCATATTGTAGTTTCTATTTTAACTTTTTTTAGAGACCTCCATATTGTTTTCTTTTTCTTTTTAATTATTATTTTAAAGATGTGGGGTACAATTCAGAGTTAGGTATACAAATAATCATTGTACAGTTAAAGTTTGGATCTCACTTTGGTCCCCATGTCACCTGGGTAGAGATCAGGTACTCTTATTAATGAAGCATGCTCCCTACTCCCACCCCTGGCAGTTTTCCACTACTGCCAATCCCTTTCTTATAGTATTATGATAATTATTCAGGGTCTGCTTATGAGTAATGACAGGTTGTACTCAGTTCTTTGTTTCTATGATAGAGCACTAGTATTATAGACTCTAAATCCATCCAAATTACTGCAAAATTCATGTTTGCCCTTATTTATGGCTGTGTAATATTCCATTGTGTATATGTACTACATTTTAAAAAAATCCAGTCTACATTTGATGGACAGTACGGTTGGTTCCATGTTTTTGATATTGTGAATAGTGCTGCAATAAACATGTGTTTGCAGGTATCTTTTTCAGAGAGTGATTTGAGTTCCTCTGGGTACTTTCCCAGAAGGGGGATAGCAGGTGTCATATGGAAGGTTGATTTTTAGATCTTTTAGGAATTGCCACAGTTTCCCACAGAGGTTGTACTAATTTGCATTCACACCAACAGTGTTGAAGTGTTCCCTTTTCCCTAAATCCTCTCCAGCATCTGTTGTTTTTGGGTTATTGATGATGGCCATCCAGACTGGAGTTAGGTGGTATCTCAGTGTGGTTTTAATTTGCATTTCTTTGATGATTATGAGACTGAGCAGTTTTTCAAGTATCTGTTAGCTGCTTGAAGTATCTTTTGAGAAGTATCTATTCATGTCTTTTGTCCACTTTTTAATAGGGCTGTTTTTTTTTTCTTTTTAGCATATTTGAGTTCCTTATAGATTCTAGATGTTAATCATACACAGTTGGCAAAAAATGCTTCCCATTCTATGGGCTGTCTCTCCACTCTCTTAATGGTTTCTCTTGATTTGCAGAAGATTTTCAGTTTGATGAGGTCCCACTTGTCTATTTTATCAATTTTTTTTTTTTTTTTTTGAGTTGGAGTCTCACTCTGTCGCCCAGACTGGAGTGCAGTGGCCACTCCCGGCAACCTCAGCCTCGACCTACTGGGCTCCAGCGATCCTTCCGCCTCAGCCTTCCAAGTAGCTGGAACTACAGGCACGCGCTACCACGCCCGTCTAATTTTTGATTTATTGTAGAGATGAGGACTCGCTGCCTAGGCGGGTCTCGAGCCCGCGGGATCAGGCAATTCACTCACCTCAGCCTCCCAAAGGCGTGGGATTACAGTTTATCTCTTATGATATGGGTATTGAGGGTTTTGATCAGGAATTAGTTGTCTATTCCAATTTCTATCTCCTGCATTTTTCTAAGATTCTTATGGTTTGAGATTTTATATTTAGGTTTTGATCCATTTAGAGTTGATTTTTGAGTATAGTGATAGGTAGGGATCCTGCTTCAATCTTCTGCATGTGGCCAGCCAGTTTTTCCAGCACCATTTAATGAAACAAGTTATCCTCTCCCCAATGCTTGTTAATGGAGACTTTGTTGAAGATGAGTTGGTTGAGAAATTGAGGTTTTGCTCTGGAATCTCTATCCTGTTCCATTTGTCTATATGCCTGTTTTTGTACCCATACCAGGCTGTTTTAATTATTGTAGCCTTAAAGCTTAAAGTCTGGAATTGTGACACCTCTCACTTTGTTTTTGTTTTTTTGTTTTTTTTTGCCGAGAATTGTTTTGGCTATTCATGGTCATTTATGTTTCCATATGAATTTCTGTGTTGTCATTTCCAGGTCTGAGAATAGTGATGGTGGTAATTTAATGGGCATTGCATTAAATCTATAGTTTGCCTTGGGTAGGATGGACATCTTAACAATGTTGATTCTTTCAATCAATGAGGATGGAATATTTTTCCATTTGTTTGTGTTATTTTTGATTTTTTTGAGCAGTGTTTTGTAGCTTTCATTGTAAAGGTAGAGACTTCCTATTGTTTTCTTAATGGTTGTACTGATATACTTTCCCACCAACAGTGGGACTTTTCCCAATATCTTCCTAACAATCTTTTTTTTTCTTTTTGATAATAGTCATTTTACCAAGTGTGAGGTGACATGTTATTGCGATTTCAGTGTCTGTATTTTTTCGTCATGATTAGCTTTATTGCACCTATATTCATATATCTATTGTTTATTGCATGTCTTCCTTTTAGAAGTGTCTATTCAAATCATTTGGCCATTTATTAATTGGGATTTTTTTTATTTTTGCTATTGGAAATTAAGTTACTTGCATATTTTAGATATTAAGCCCTTATGCAATAAATATATTTTGTAAATATTGTCTTCACTTCTGTAGGTTGCTATTTGACTATGTTGATTGTTTACTGTATAGTAGACTTATAGTTTGATTTTACCTCATTTGTCTTTTGTCTTGTGTTGCCTGTGCTTTTAGGGTAAAAATTCATTACACAGATGAATATCATAGTGGCTGACACTTATGTTTTCTTTGAACAGTCTTACAATTGCAAGTCTTACATTAAAGTATTTAATCCATATTGAGTTGTTGTTTTGTTTTCTTGTAGGGTGTGAGATAAATATTCAATTTAATTTTATTCTTCTGCCTGTGGACATCCAGTTTTTCCAGCCTCTTCACTGAGGTGACTATATTTTCCAGCATGTGTATATGCCATCATCATTAAAAGTCAGTTGCCTGAAAATGTATAGATTTATTTCTGGGTTCTTTATACTGTTACACTGATCTATATGTATGTTTTTCTTTTTAAAGTATTTTGAAATAAGGAAGTATGATGCTTCCACCTTCATTTATCTTGCTCAATATTGATTTGGCTATTTAGAGTCTTTTATGGTTCTACATGAATTTTAGAACTTTCTTCTATTACTGTAATGAAAGTAATTGAGATTTTGGTTGGAATTTTATTAAATCTATTGTTTACTTTGGGTAGTACAAACATTTTAACAATATTAATTCTTCCATTCCATACAATTTTACTACTTGTCTGTGTCTTCTTCAATTTCCTTAATCAAAGTTTTAGTTTGGGGGGTATAAATTTTTTACCTTGTTGGTTCATTTTTATTCCTAGGTATTATAATTTTTGTGGCTATAGCAAATGATGTTTTCTTAATTTTTTATGTAGGTACAGAAATGCCACTGTTATGTATATGTTGATTTTTTACCCTACAATTTTACTAAATTTGTTTTCATTATTAGTTTTCAAAATTTTATGGTGGAGCATTTAGGGCTTTCTAGATGTATGGTCATATCCTCTACAAACAGATATAACTTTACTTCTTCTTTTTTGACATAAATGCATTTTATTTTATTTTTTGTTGCGTCTTTGCTCTGGCTAGGACTTCCATTCCCATGGTAAATAGGAGTCACTGGAGGGTATATCCTTGCCTTGTACTGAATCTTAGAGAAAAGATTTTGGTTTTTACCTATTGGTAGCTATGTTAGCTGTGGACTTTGTATATATGGCCTGTATTGTGCTGAGGTTAGCTCCTTCTATACCTACTTTTTTGAAAGTATTTTATCATGAGTTAATGTGAAATTTTGTCAAATGTCTATTCTGCATCTATTGAAATAAGTATGTGGTCTTTATTTTTTTTAAGTGGTGTATCACATTGAGTTGCATATTTTGAATTATCATTGCATCCCTGGGATAATTCCCACTTGGTCGTGGTATATGATCTTTTTAGTGAAACATCAAATTTGGTTTGCTGGTAGAATCTTGCATATATGTTATTCAGGGGGGATATTGGCCTATACTTTGTTTCCTTGTGATGTTTTTGTCTGGCTTTTGTATTGCAGTGATAATTGTCTCATACAATGAGTTGAAAGTGTTTCCTATTTTTTCATTTCTTGAAAAAATTAAGAAATACTGGTATGAATTCTTCTTTTAATATTTGGTATGATGCCCCCATAAACCTGTATGTTCCTGACACTTCTTTTTGGGGAGTTTTTGATTACTAATTAAGTCACTTTTTTTAGCGGTTTGTTCAAACTTTTCATTTGTTCTTGATTCACTATTGGTGGGTTGTTTCTAGAAAATTATTCATGTTTTCTAGGTTACTCAATTTGTTGGCATTTAATGGTTCCTAGTAATACCTTATGATTCTTTTGCATTTCAGAAGCAGTCATTGTAATGTTTTCTCTTTCATTTCTGATTTTCTTTCTCTTGTCTCTTTTCTTAGTTTAGAGAAAAGTTCGTCAATTTAATCTTCTTTTAAACAAAAACTTTTGTGGACTTTTAAAGTTAATTTTCTATTGTCTACAAATTTATTCTTGCTCTGATCTTTATTATTTTCTTTATTTTGCTAATCTTGGACTTTAAACTATTCTTGTTATATTTCTTTTTGGTATAAAATGAGGTTGTCTATCTGAACTCTTCTATTTAAATTTAGATATTTATCACTACTAATATTGCCTTTGCTGCATCCTATAAAAATTTTGGTAGGTTGTGATTGCATTTTAATTGTCTCCAGATGTTTTTAGTTTCCTTTTGGTTTCCTCTTTGATCCAATGATTCTTCAAGGATATGTTATTTAGTTTCCATATATTTGTGAATTTTCCTACTTTTTTGTTGTTAATGAGTTTTAGGTTCATCTTATTGTAGACAGAAAAAATACTTGTTATACGTTTTATATTTTTAAATTTAAGACTTTTGTGACTCAATATATGATGCATCATGGAAAATGTTGTGTGCTTTTAAGAAAAATGCGTATTCTTCAACTGTCGAGTGGCAAGTTCTGTATATATCTTTTAGATACATTTAACATTTAGTTTAGTTCAAGTTTAATATTTGCCTATTGGTTTTCTATCTGGAGGTTCAATTCAATCTTGAAAGTAGGGTATTAAAGTCACCTATATTATTGTAATGTTGTTAATGTCCCCTATTACATCTGTCAACATTTGCTTTGTATATTCAGGTGCTCTGATGTTGGGTGCATATGTATTTATGCTTGTTATATTTTCCTGATGGATTGACCTGTAAATTATCTCAAGATAAATTTTTTTAGACACAATTTTTTATTTAAAATTTATTTTGTCTGATATAAGTTTAGGCACTTCTGTTTTCTTTCGGTTACCATTTGCATGAAATGTGTTTCTATTTCTTCATTTTTAGTCTATGTGTTTTCTTGAATCTAAAGTAAAGTTTTTATAGACAGTACATAGTTAAATTTTATGTTTTTATCCATTCATCCATTTTATACCTTTTGATTGGATAGCTAAATTCATTTCCAGTTAAATAATTATTGATAAGGCAGGGTTTATTATTTCTATTTTGTTCATTCTTTGTGTGTCTCTATTTTTCACTACTTCTGTCTTCATTTGTGTTTCATTGTTTTGTATGTTTGTATTGATAAACTTTAATTCTTTTTTTGGTATAACTTCTGCATTTTTTTTTGTAATTTCCATAATGCTTATATAAAACAGTTATTTATGATAGCCTATTTTAACCTGATAACAACATAACTTCACCTCCATACAAAAACTGCACTTTATTTTCAACATTTTATGCTATTTCTTTTAGAATTAAAATTTATATTGTGAGTACATTAACAAAATTTAGATATCATTTATTTTTAATGTTTGTCTTTTAATTTTTCTGATATAATTAGATGTGATTTATTTAATATTATATACATCTACCAAAACATAACTTTTTGCCCATGTTTATATACATTTATAACTTGCCAACTAAAAATTTTTAAAAATAAAAAGACATTTACTCATTACTATTATAGTATTGCAGTATTACATTTTTGTTCACATGTTTACCTTTACAAACAAACATTATATTTTCATGTTGCATTAGCATCATTTCACTTCAACTTAAACGTGTTTTCATTTTGCATTTTTTGTAAGGCAGATCCTCATTACCTCATATTTTGTTTGTCTGAAAAAGTCTTTATATCCTTTCACTTTTGAAGAAGTTTTTTTGGGGGTATTTTATTCTTGTTTGGCAGATTTTTAAAAAAATTTTTATCACATTAAATATATTATTTTACTAGCTTCTAACCTGCAAGATTTCTGCTGACAAATCTTCTTATAGTCTTTTTGAGGTTCCTTATGAATGGCAAGTTTCTTTTGCCTTACTTTCAAATTTATTTGTATTTAACTTTTGACAACTTGTTTAAAAATGTCTCAGTGTGAGATCTTTGTGTTCATCTCATTTGATGTCTTTCAGGATTCCTGGGTCTGGATGTCTGTTCTCTCCCTGGATTTGGAAAAAAATCAGCATTTTTTATTTACATGGCTTGTTTTCCCCTCTTTCTCTTACTTCTCTGAAGCTCATAGAATTTGTGTATTGGTACATTTGATGGTCACTTGAGCCACCTTCATTTTTTAAAAGAATTTTGCTTTCTTTTTGCTCCTCTGAAAGAATGACTACCAATGACCTTTCTTCAAGTTTGACCACTATTTTTCCTGCTTGATTGAATCTGCTATTGAGTCCCTCTATTGAAATTTATTAGTTCAATTGCTGCATCATTCAGCTCTATGATTTTTATATGGTACTTTTCAATGCATTTTTTTCTATCTCTTTATTGAAATTTTCCTTTATTTATGTATTGCTTTCCTGATTTTCCCTGTTGGCTAAATCACTCATCTTCATTTTATTAAAGTTAATTTCTGGAGATTTATATATAAATATTTTATTTATAACTCATTTCATTTTTAAAATTTATTTTACTTTACTTTTTGTGTTGGTTTTTGAGTATTAGACAATACAGCTACCACTTTCAGTCCTCACAGACTGCCTTTGTATAAGAGATTACTCACCAATCAGGCCAACCAGAGATTCTGGAAACTTCTTAAACTTTTATGTTGATCGAAGCAATAATCTTTGTTCTTAGTGTTCCCAGAAAACAAAAATATGTTGAATAGTAACACAAAGAGGGTGAGATACCTTCTTGAGGGTGATACACTCTCTTGAGGGTGATTCCCTCAAGTAACAGTAAAAAAATAATGGTTGTCAGATGTGTGGTCCAATTCCATTTGTCCTCAGAAAGAACATGGCAGCTGGAATGTATCCACTTCTTGAGCTGTACTGAACTAGGGAGAAGAGCTATGGAATATCCCTGCATGGTCTTTTAGAGTGCATACTCTTTTAAACCATTCTTCTGCCTCTGTTGCCTCCACTGGTATAACAATAGTACTGTCAGCTCTGAGAGACAGGCATGTTAAAAGTAATTCTCTTGGCTAGCAGCCAGAGAAGCAGAGGGGTAGATGTGTAGTACAATTTCTTCTATGGAAAAGTTGGGATGAAGTTCCGGTAATATGGCGACAGCATAGGTGGATTTGTGAGAGTCTCCGAACGTGAGTTCCTAAACTCTACTTTTATTCCCGCAGCCCCCTGCCCACCACCAGCTGCACTGGTACGAGGTCCGGGGAACTTCAGTCCCATGCCGGCTAGATATTGTGGCCCCCAGCTGTGGCTGCTCCACTATATGTGATTCCCACCTGCTCAGGAGTCCCGGGTCTCAGCTCCCTTCCTGTCTACATCATCTCACCCAGCACCCAGCACAAAACTGCCGGTCACCCAGGAGGGCTCTGGGCACCTGCCCCTCAGAGATACCAGCCCCATTTCTGGCTGAAGTGCCCTGTGAGGGACCCAGGGCCACCACCCACCCTTCTGGACCCCTGGGCCCACCTTGGCTCAGGCACTCAGCATGTGACCTCAAGCTTCTGTAAGGGAACAGAACCCCAAGCTTATGTAAGGTGCTGATCAGAGGCTTCCAGCTCCAGAGGAGAGAATGCTCGACCCTCTCTTCCACCCCAGCCTGTTGGTGACACCCTGGATCCAGCACCCACCTGTGAAGCTGATCCCGGTGACTCTCGCCCAGAGACCCAGAGCACCCCTAAAAGTGAAAGTGAAGCTACCACCTCCACCATTCTCCAGGCAGATTTGCATCACCCTGCTCACCTATCAGAGCCTCCACCTTGGTTCCCACAGTGATATCATTAAACAGGAGACAAAGCCCCTCCCATATGCTGAACAGACTGAGACAACTAAGAGTCACAGACCTCCCAGGCAGCAGGCTAGGTGCCTGCAACAAAAACAAAGGAGAGAGGTTGGAGATCAGACCTCAAGTGACTTTAGCCACTAAGGAAACTTTAGCCACTAAGGAAAGATTACAGAATTAGTCTGATCTCTTATTTTGACCTTTGGTTCTATCATTCTGACTATATGTTTTGCTCACTATTGTTGGCTTTCTAACTTACACTATCTTTTTCATGATCTTACTGGTCTGTCTCTGTGTAGCTACCAGTATTCTTTAGGGAATTTTCCTTTTGTGTTTTTTTTTCACTTCTCTCTGGCCTTGTGTCTCTTTTTCACCTGTTAGTTGGTATGTATGTCTGTTTTCCCTCTCACTCTTCTCTCTTTCTAACTTCCTATTGACACCCCTTCCTCCATTATTTTCCCCTTTTGTACCTCCTTTTGTTCCAGGGACCCAAGCTACACCCTGCTGCACAGACAGATTGTAAGGCAGTGAGAAATAGGTTCCAGTGTGCTCATACACCTGTTGGTGGATTCTGTAATCAGCATATAGATTCTGAATCACAGTTTCCCCCTCATTAAACCTCAAAACTGTGAAAAGTACAGCCCGCAGCCCACACTCCAACCTCAAAAGTGAACAAAGCCAGAGGACCCTCATAAGGAAGAACAGAAGATTATACAAGTGAAACAGAAGTAATCACACCTTCCCTGAAAAACAGAATTTAAAAAGGGGAGGGAAAGGGGGAGAGAGAGAAAAATCTACACACATGAAGAAAAATCAAAAGAAGAATATGGGTCTCTCCCAGGCTCCTGGGAGGGCAGACACTGAGAAACTGACTTCGGAATGCAAACAATGAAGAGCCCCCAGAATGACTGATCTGAAACTACAAACCTAGATATCAAGACATTAATGGAGAGATTAAAAAGAATTGGGGAGACTCAAGAAGAAAGTAGAAAGGAGCTGATACTTGAGATAACAGTAATAAAGAATACTGTGAATGAAAAAAATAACAAACTGATAAGCATGGGAAGCAGAATTACCCAAGCAGAAGAAAGAATCTCAGAGCTTGAGGACCAAAATATAGAACTAACCCAAACTCTTGAAAACACAGAAAACAAACTCAAAAAGACAGGAAAAAACCTTCAAGAGATGAGTGATTACTTCAAGAGACTGAATATAAGAGTAATTGGCCTTCCTGAGGCAGAAAGAGACACAGAGACCTCACTGGAACAAACCTTCCATAAGATCATTCAAGAAAATTTCCCTTATCTAATCAATGATGCAAAAATTCAAACAAAAGAAATTCAGAGAACCCCTGCAAGACAACAAATGAGAAGACCAACTTCTAGACACATAATAATTCACCTAAGCAAAGTAGGCATAAAAGAAAAAATCCTAAAGGCAGCAAGAGAAAAAGGCCAGATCATCTACCATGCAAAACCAATTAAAATAGCAGCAGATTTATCTACAGAAACCCTACAGGCCAGGAGAGCTTGGAGCACTATCTTCAAAGTCCTAAAAGATAAACAATTTCAACCAAGAATAACCTACCCTGCCAGATTAAGCTTCATCAGCGAGGGAGAATTAAAATCTTTCCCAGATATCCAATCCCTAAGAACTTACGCTACCACCAAACCACCTCTACATAAAACACTTAAGAAAGTACTAAACACAGAAGAAAAGGGGGAAAAAAGAAAAACATTCTTTACAAGAGTATAGGAAAAAGAATAAAATACACATGAACCAACCCCCAAACCAAAAAAAAGACAATAAACCAAGTGGAAGAACAACTCTATAAGAACTCTATGATAGGGATGAACTCTCACATTTCAATAATTAACCTGAATGTGAATGGACCAAATGCACCACTGAAAAGACTTAGAGGGGCACAATGGATAAAATATCACCAGGCAACAATATACTGCCTTCAAGAGACCCATCTCACTAGAAAGGACATGCACAGACTCAAAGTAAGAGGATGGGAAACAAATTTTCAGGCGAATGGAACACAAAAGAAAGGAGTCATGATATTAATATCAGACAAATACCATTTAAGCTATCAAAAATTAAAAAAGATACAGAGGGCCACTACATAATGATAAAAGGTTCACTCCATCAACAAGAAATATCTATCCTAAACATATATACACCTAATATAGGTGCACTAACTTTTATAAAGCAACTCCTAGGAAAATTAAAGAAAGATATTGACTCTAACACCATCATAACTGGGGACTTTAATGCCCCACTCACCACCCTAGACAGATCATCAGGACAAAAAATCAGCAATGAGATCCAGAACAACAAGGTGACTCTTCACCAAATGGACTTAATTGATACCTACAGAACACTCCATCCAAAGACCACAGAATACACATTCTACTCATCACCACATGGAAAGTATTCTAAGATCGACCACATAATTGGTCATAAATCAAGCATAAGTAAATTTAAAAGGACCAAAATTTTACCATGCACCTTCTCAGACCACAGAGGAATAAAAATAAACATTAACACCAACAAGGTTCCCCCAAAACCCCCAAAGACATGGACACTAAACAGTAGGATGCTAAGCAACTCCTGGGTCAATGATGAAATCAAAGCAGAGATCAAAAGATACCAGGAAACAAATGAAAATGAAGAAACATCTTACCAGAATCTCTGGGATGCCATGAAAGCTGTAGTAAGAGGGGAATTTATATCCCTACACTCGCACATGAAGAAAATGGAAGGAGCACAAATTAACAACATAACAAGCCACCTAAGGAAGCTGGACAAGCAAGACCACAAAAACCCTAATTTCAGCAGAAGAATCGAGATCACCAAAATAAAAGTTCAAATCCAGGACATAGAAGACAAAAAGATAATACAAAAAATCAATGAAACAAAAAGCTGGTTCTTCAAAAGGATAAACAAGATCAATGGTCCCCCAGCTAGACTGACCAAAGAAAAAAAAAAAAAAAAACCCAAATAAGCACAACCAGAAACACAAAAGATGATGTCACATCTGACCCTGAAGAAATACAAAAGACCATTAGAGACTACTATGTACACTTGTATGGAAACAAACTTGAAAACCTCAAGGAAATGGAGGACTTTCTGTCATCACACAACCTGCCTAGGTTGAAACAAGAAGAAATCGAGACTCTAAATAGACCAATAACCATCAAGGAAATTGACTATGTAATAAGAAAACTATCTACAAAAAAAAAGCCCTGGACCAGATGGATTTCCAGCAGAATTCTACAAGATATTTAAGGAGGAACTGATTCCAATCCTAATGAAGCTATTTCAGGCAATTGAGAAGGATGAACCCTCCCCAAATCATTTTATGAAGCTAACATCACATTGATA
This sequence comes from Carlito syrichta, assembly GCF_000164805.1. Classification (NCBI taxonomy): domain Eukaryota; kingdom Metazoa; phylum Chordata; class Mammalia; order Primates; family Tarsiidae; genus Carlito; species Carlito syrichta. The sequence goes on from NW_007245901.1 coordinate 97,067, forward strand.
CCCAAGCCAGGTAAAGATCCAACAAAAAAAGAGAGCTACAGGCCAATATCTTTGATGAACATAGATGCTAAAATTCTCAACAAGAACGTAGCAAACCGGATTCAGCAACACATCTCAAAAATCATCCATTATTAACAAGTAGGTTTCATCACTGGGATGCAAGACTGGTTCGACATTCGTAAAACCACAAATGTAATTAAATACATCAACAGATGTCAAAACAAAAACCACATGATTAAATCATTAGATGTAGAAAAAGCTTTCGATAAAATCCAGCACCCCTTCTTGATGAAAACCCTCAAACATCTAGGCATATGGGGAACATACCTCAAAGTAGTAAAAGCCATCTATGAGAAACCCACAGCCAGCATACTCCTAAACGGACAAATATTGGAACCATTTCCCCTGAAAACTGGAACAAGACAAGGATGCCCACTCTTACCCCTCCTATTCAATATAGTATTGGATGTCCTGGCTAGAGCAATCAGAGAAGAGAAGGCAATCAGGTGTATCCAAATAGGAAAAGAGGAAGTCAAATTATTTCTCTTTGCACATGACATGATCCTATACCTTGATAACCCAAGAGGATCTGTCAAAAACTTCCTTACACTGATAAAGGCCTTTGGCAAAGCCTCAGGATATAAAATAAATGTGCAAAGGACAATCACATTTCTTTACACCAATAATAAACAAACAGAAACCCAAATAAAAAGCACAATTCCATTCACAATAGCCACACACACAAAAAAAAATGAAATACCTTGGCATCTTCCTAACCAGAGATGTGAATGACCTTTACAATGAAAACTACAAAACTCTGCTCAAATAAATCAAAGATGAAACAAACAAGTGGAAAAATGTCCCATGCTCATGGATTGGAAGAATCAACATTGTGACGATGTCCATCTTACCTAAGGCAATCTACAGATTCAGTGCAATATCTATCAAATTACCAGCAACATTCTTCTCAGACCTAGAAAAAACAGCACAGGAATTCATATGGAAACACAAATGACCAAGAATAGCCAGAACAATCATCAGCAAAAAATAACAAAGCAGGTGGTATCACATTATCGGACTTCAAACTTTACTATAAAACTACAATCATCAAAACAACTTGTTATCGGTATAGGAACAGGCATATAGATCAATGGAATAGAATTGAGATTCCAGAAGCAAAACCTCAATTTCTCAACCAACTCATCTTCGACAAAGCCTCCACCACCTACAACTGGGGAGAGGAGAACCTATTCAGTAAATGGTGCTGGGAAAACTGGCTGACCACATACAGAAGATTGAAACAGGATCCTTATCTATACACAAAAATTAGCTCCAAATGGATCAGAGACCTGAATGTAAAACCTCAAACCATAAGAATCTTAGAAACTGAAGGACATACCCTCATGGAAATTGGAACTGGCATCCAATTCCTGAATAAAACCTGAAACCCACAGTCCATAAGGGATAAGATAGACAAGTGGGACCTCATTAAACTGACAAGCTTCTGCAAAGCCAAATAAACCATCAAGAGAGCAGGGAGACAGCCTACAGACTCTGAAAAAGTATTTGCCAACTCCAGGTCTGAGAAAGTCTTAACATCCTGGATCTACAAGGAACTCAAACATGCTGAAAAGAAAAAAAACAAACAGCTCCATTATAAAATGGGCAAAAGTTATGAACAGACACTTCACAAAGGAAGACATCCGCGCAGCCCACAGACACATGAAGATATGTTCAACCTCACTAATCATCAGGGGGATGCAAATCAAAACCACACTGAGATACCACCTAACTCCAATCAGAATGGCAATTATCAATAACTCAAAAAATAACAGTTGTTGGAGAGGGTGTGGCACAAAGGGAACACTTCTGCACTGTTGGTGGGAGTGCAAACTAGTGCAACCTGTGTGGAAAGCAGTGTGGCGATTCCTAAAAGCTCTAAACATCAAACTCCCATATGACCCTGCAATCCCCCTACTGGAAATATGCCCTGAAGAACTCAAATCACTCTATAAAAAAGATACCTGCACATGAATGTTTATCGCATCATTGTTCACAATAGCAGGAAGCTGGAACCAACAATGCTGTCCATCAAAAGAGGACTGGATTAAAAAACTGTGGTACGTATACACGATGAAATACTATGCAGCCATAAAAAAAGAATAAAATCATGAATTTCGCAGCAACCTGATTGGGACTAGACTCTATAATACTGAGTGACCTCTCACAGAAACAAAGATCTGAGTATCACATGTTCTCATTCATATAGTGGACCTTGATCATCCAACGCACTACCATAAGAAAATGACTGAGTGGTGGGAAACTATAGGGGGAGATGGGGCTAATAGTAGTAAACATCTGTCTGGGGATGGGGAGACACCTGTTATCAACAAGGGGGCCTGAATGAAGCATATCTGTATACCTAACCCTTAACTGTACTCCACAATATCATAATAAAAAATATTGATTTAAGAAAAAAAAAAAAAAGGAATAGTTGGATTCTTTACTTTTATCACTGGAGTGATCCAGAGAAAGAGAAACCATGGAAAACTCATACATCTATCCAACGTCCCAGGGGGACTAATGATTGCTTGTCCAATAAAAGACAAGCAAGTTAAGAGCCATTCCCTCAGGTAGCAGCAGAAAAGTTGGGGTGCTAAATATGCAGTCCAAATCTTTTGATTCACAGGGATAAGCTTAGAGTTGAGGATATTCTTTTGATTAGATGGAGCTCCTATGAATGCTTATACCCTCAAAACTCATGTTAACATTTCATTGCCATTTTGACAGTATTAAGAGGTGAGTTTCTTAAGAAGAGATTAGGCCCCGAAGGCCTCACTCGCATGAGTGAGTTCGATACCAAAACAAAAGTACATGTCTGCACCCTTCTTGTTCTCTTTTGCCTTCTCATCTTTTGCCATGTAATTAAACGACAAGAAGGACTTCCCAGGTGCTGACACCTTGATACTGACTTCCCAGCCTCCTAAACTGTTTACTAATAAATTTATGAGCCAGGCTCGGTGACTCAGCCTGTAATCCCGCACCTTTGGGAGGCTGAGGTGAGTGGATTGCCTGAGCCCATGGGTTTGAGACCCGTCTGGACAGCAAGACCTCATCTCTACAATAAATCAAAAAATCAGCCGGGCATGGTAGCGCATGCCTGTAATTCCGGCTACTCGGAAGGCTGAGGCGGAAGGATCGCTGGAGCCCAGCAGGTCGAGGCTGCGGTGTCCGGGAGCGGCCACTGAACTCCAGTTCGGGCGACAGAGTGAGACACCAACTCAAAAAGTAAATAAATAAATAAATAAAAATAAATTTATGCTCATTTTAAATTATTTAATCTTAGATATTCTGTCATAACGACACAAGTTGAACCAAAATGGGTACTGAGCTGAGGGTAGGTCTTTTGGCAAAAATATGAGTCAGTTTTTTCTACTTATTTCAATATGGGTATTTTCTCAGTTGTACAGTATGCAGAAGGTCCTCAATTTTTTTTGTAGATTTCTCATAGTAGGAATTGAGTCATGTGTAGATGTTTATTTGGTGCCTTTGTGGATGGAGGAAGAGTCCAGAGTCTGTTTCTCCATTTTGCTAATGTTCAATAATAGCATTTTAAAAAATACTAATTTAAAAAGAAGGTAACAATTTTAACAGTTACTGCACCAAAGAGGATATATGAACCACAAATTAGCAAATGAAAATATATGCAGCATTATAGAAACATAGTTACTCAGTCATTAGAGAATATAAAAAGGAGAACCACATTGTGTTACCACTACATACCTATCACAATGGTTAAAATTTAAAAGATGCATCAGAAAGTTTGGGCATAAGTATGAAGTTACTGAAATTCTCATACACTGCTGATAAGAACGTAAAATGACATGAACCCTTTGAAAGTAGTGTAGCCATTTATTAAAAAATTAAACATAATTTTACCATATGATCCCTCAGTAGGTTATAAGCTCTGTTAGTGAAGAAAATGTGTCTCCAATATGTAAATAGCATCACATTCATATTTCTGGAACATCTTTTTCTATGTGATGTACCTCACACTTGTGTCATGAGTCAAGGGTTATTTTTAATGAATAAAATTTATACGGGTTTTCATTTTGATACTTTCATTCATTTGTCCTTATGCCAGTACAACACTGTGATAATTACTCCAGCTTTGTATTAAAGCTGATAAGGTTGACTTTCTCCTGCCCTTCATAAACTTTCTCCTTTGGTATGTTTTTAAAAATTCATAAAAATTTATGCAATTTAAATATCAATTTTACAAATGAAGTCCAAAAATTTGTTGACAATTTAAAATATCTCAGATGTTTTAAATCAAGTTAGAGAAAAGTTGCATAATTATAATATCCAAATTTACAATCTAAAACTCTGGTTTTACAGATAATATATTAGCATAAAACTCTGGTAAATTTTTCTAGTTATTTCAATCTTCTTAACTTATTGAGTGAAAGTTTTTTTGTTTTGCTTTATTTTATTTTATTTTTTTATTTTTAGTTTCTATTTGTCCAGTTCTCTCCACTATAATTTTTTTATGTGTGTCCTTAGTTTAATCCCACCCACTTCCACAAACATGCATTTAATGTTCACCTTTGTGTGTTTTCTCCTATTAATATACATTTTAATTTATTCATTGGCTTGATATTATTATCTGTCTACTTCAGTAGAATGAAGGAAGAAAAGATTCAAATTATGTTTGTTTTTGTCACCAGTCTTCCATAATGACTAAGAACAGCTAATAGAAGTTTTTCCATAAATATTTTGTTATGTTCGGTGTTTTTCCTTTAAACTGTTAATATGAAAAATTACTTCAATAGCACATTGAATGTTAAACCATGGTAGCATAGTTGGAACAAGTCCTACATATGCATAATTTACTTTTTTACATATTGTTGAGTTATTACACTAATATATTATCTGTAAAATATAAATTTGTATATTGTTAGCAGTAGCTTTTTATATCTTATCTGATCTTGTTCAAGTATTGTTTACTCCTGTGCATTTATTAAAATTTGCTTCTCTGTCTGGTCATTATTTGAAAGTATATTTAAAACACTAATTCAATTTAGTACTTACTGTATAGTAATAATTTTAATAATTATCGATCAATTAATTTTCTTTATAAGAGAGGAGATAGAAGAGGATTAGAGGGAGGGTCTTGAGGCAACTTGACACCTGTGGGAACACCCCCTGCACCATCCCCACTATATAATTGTTTGCTAGAAATGTGGTTAGTGTGATTAAAAACATCCTTTCAACCCAATAGGTACTGCTAAAAAGGACTTTTTGCTGCTTGAATGCAGGCACAGTAGCTTAACTAAATGTTTTGAACTTGACCTTGGCTTATTATAATATCATTAACATAGCATTTGTGCTGCAGTTTTACCCCCCCCCCCCACTCCACCCCCGCAGTTGGCTTTTCTATGGTACTTATGGGTAATATTCAAGATGGAGTAATCTTGGTCGAGGACCCACATGTGGGATAAGAACTGGGTCTCAGAAAGTAAGGGGCAGATGAGATGTGAGAGAAATGCCCCCAGCAAAGATAAAACAAAACCACAAACAGACCCATTTGGGGCCCCCTCTCTTCTCTGGAGAGAGCTTCGATGCATAATGCAATTCTTCTTTTACTCATCCTTTTGGAGTCCATATTCATGTTCCTTAATCTTCTTAGTCATGGGACAAGAACCCGAGGGTACTCGTTTAAACTGACAATGGAGTTCCAAACCTCTGCAAAGTTTCTTTGGCATAAGTTATATTTATAAGGGGGAATAGTCTATTTTATCCAAATTTTAAAATGTATTGCATTACACCCATGTAACCTGAAAGGGTAATGCCAAAATGGAATTATTTAATGGAATAATCTTAAACTGAAAAGCAACCATTCTGACACTACCTCATTCTGCTATATTCTCTTAAGTTACCTAACTTGCCCTCTGTCCTCGCTCAAGGACAGAGTCATTTTCTCGGAAGTAGTTATTAATCATTGTTTTACAACTCCCCCTCACCCGCTTGTCTGTACTAATGTACTTTTCTAATCCAAGTACTTGCATGAGAAACGAGTTAAGCTAATCAGCTATTTGTGACCTTTCCTGACACAGACCCCAGCACCATGCCAGCAGTCCTGTGACTAGCCCACACTTTTGCCTGCTGTACATCACCAGATAGCAGTACCCGTGCTTACCTGCTCTTTGTGATGACATAGAACAGACTACTACCCAGTCACCTTGACAGCCCGCCTCCATCAAAGGGAAGGTTGCAAAGCATTCAGCCTCCAGCAGCCATTTGCCATTGCTCTGCTGAATTCTGGTGTGGCCACGTGGCTCTTTGAGCTATGGCCATCATGTTTCCTAAGACTTTGCCCCCTTCCATACTTTGGGGGAGTGCACTTCCTCTCTCTCTAATTTATCTTTAAAATAAATTATATTTTCCAATCTAACTTCCAAGTAATTCTTTGCATCTTATGCGTGGCACTGGATCACAGACTCCCCTGATTGGTCTGACCTAATAAAACCAATAATTATTTGTATCCTTTGTAGCTATAAAAATTTTAAAAATTGATAATAAAACATGCAATTTCCTATTAGGTACATTGTTTCAAGCTGGAGTCACCTGAGATCCAATTCCTGCAGCTACACAAAATATCCAAGTAGCAAAAACACACTTGTACCCCCTAAATCTAAAATAAAAATTTTGAAAGAGGAAAAAAACAAACAAACATTGCATTAATTCCGATCACTTTTGTTTATCTTATACATTATTATTCTTAGGTATCTTGAGTTCCATTTCATTTTAAATTTAGCATTTTGTATATAGTATTTATATTCAATATTGACTTAGACTACCAAAATATTTTAAACTGTGTTTAAAAATAAATTCTGACTTTTATTATTTTCTATTTGGTCCAATTTAACTTTCTAATAAAGTGTATAATTTATGAGTTTTGATAATAGTTCTACAAATGTAAACTGCCTTATTGATATATATTTTTTACTTATTTCTTAGTTTTGCATTGATAATTATTTATATATGATTATTCATTGGAAGTTATTTAACACTGTGCTTGACAGTCAATATTTTCTGGACTTTATGTTGCCATTGAGAAGAAAAACTTCTTAGTGCATACTGCAATTTTTTTCTTTAATTAACTTCAAAGATTTTTTTTTCACTGAGTATGTTTTTCTTCTTGGGGGGGTTGCAGTTTTACTCTGATATAACCACACATGAAATTTTCATAAATTATCATCTGATCATTTGGGCATTTTGAACCATTATTTTTATATTACTCTATTATTATAATTTTGAATAGTGTCTTCCTTTTTCTCTTTATAACTTCTGAAATTACTTTAGACCAATTTTGAATATGTCTTAACCTTGCATTCATATTTTTTAGTTTTGTATTTTTCTCAGTGTATATCATTACATTTCTTTATATTATCTTTCAGATTTTGTATTCATTATTTAGCTGTGTTTAATAATTTCTCAACCCACTCACTTTTCATTTAATGGTTATATACATTCTAAAATTCCTTTGTTTATTACTTTATTATTTTCAGATTTTTCAATTATTTCTTTCATATAATCTTTATTATTCTATTTTGTGTTTATGTATTTTACTATTACAAATTGTTTATTTTACTTTTTTAAATAAGCTTTTTTATTAAATATATGAAGTATAATCCATTTTGTTTAATTGAGTCTTATTTACTTCTGACTCTAATTCATGGATAATTATTTATTATAAATTTTAAGTGTTTTTTTTGTTGTTTGTTTTTTTGAGCTCACCTTCAGTGGGCAATTACCTATATCTGCATTCAGGTCATGTTGCTTGGGTTGTGAGATTGTCTCTTAATAGCATTTTGTATTTTCTTCTTCTCAAAATTTCAGTGTTTTTATGTTAGCTTCTTAAGTTGTAGACCCTGCAGCATATGCAATTTCAAACTATAAGTGGATGCAAAGCACAGACTCAAGATTATGATATCCCAGGGGATATGTTTATTCTTGCCCCAAAGTCCAAGCAAAAATAAGTTTGCTTTTCTTATTGCTGTGCTAGTAGCCAGAAATTATTTATCTCACTCAAATACAGTTCTTGAAGAAAGTCTAACTTCAGTTCTCATTTTCCCAAGGCCTTCTCTATTCCCCTCATAATCTAAATACCCAAGGCCCTCAGTATTACCAGATCTAATGATTGCACTCTGTGTTACTTTACATGTTTATGACATTTCACGTTTTACCTGTGACCTTAGTTTCTGTGAGTTCAGTTCAGCATTTAGTCTGTCCACTATTATACTTAGTACTTATTACTATTTAATTAGAAAAAAGTAGCACATTCCTAGCTATCTGCTTTACCAAAACTAATAATCAAAGTACTTTAAAATTCTCCTCATTTAGTTACTGTATGCTTACTAGTATTTGAAGTCTACTATGACATACTTCTGAGGGCAGCTTTCTACTGTTAGTGCCTTGTAGGCACTGGAGGCACCAGCTGCATATTTCTCTATGATATTCAGCTCTTGTGTTCTCTTGCATATTTTTCTTATGTTTTCTAGCCAGTTATTTTTCTTCCAGAAATGAGAGCTCAACATAACTGCAGCATTTGGTTAGAGGCTATTAATATACCAGTCTTAAAAGATAATTTAGAGCAAAATTGTTTTCAGCCATAAAGATTCACATTACATCTGTGCCCATCAGGTGTGGTGCTTTTCTCTTTCCCTTCCCTGAGCTAAGAAATAATTTTGTTTTGTTTTGTTTTTTCTTGGTGGCCTTTGTTATTCAAAAAAAAAAAAAAAAAGTAAATGGACCAGTTGATATCAAAATGGATGTGTAGATCAGGTTGGGAAAGATGAGATCTCCCATGCAAAAGTGAACAACTCGTAACTGACTTCAGTAAGACAGCTTGTACTGCATTTTTTCAATTATACAAGATGAGCTTGTCTGAATGTTAACTATCCATTAATATATACAGTGAAATTTCAAATTTCTGCTCTGCTGTACATAACTAATTTTGCAACAAAATATCTTACTTTATTTTTTATTTTATATATATTTTTATTTTAGTCTATTTAAGTTATAATGCCTAAATGACTTTGATTGAGAGTGGACAACAGACTGAAGTCTCAAGACATCTCATGTCCCATTTAATTTCTGCTGTATTAGACAAATTTTTGACCGATTTTAATACTAGTTTGGATATATGCTTCATGGCTAATCCCTCTTGGAATTGTCTCTACTTCATATTAATATATGGAAAATGTTTTGAGCTTCATCAAGGTCAAGCTACTGGAAATAGTCCCAGGAAGGATTCTGGATAGAATTCAACTGAATCCCCAGTTTCCAGGAAGGAGAAAATAACCTCCTCAAGTGTGATTTTTGTAGATAGCTATTAGATTTTTTTGTTTGTTTTAAATAGCTAGAAGAGCTTATACTCTGCTTTCCACCTTCATATTAATATCACAAATTGAGTGTTTCTTTGATCTTTTATGGAACTTTCCAAGTTTGTTTTGGCTCAAGTACAACTGATCCATTGTTTTCCTCTTATCAATGCACTTGAGGATGTCAAATTGATTTTATGGTGGTGCCTGAATACAGTGAAAGTCAGGAAGTCAGACATATGTTCACTCCCAATGGAGTCCTAAGGACACCATTGTACACAAAGATACCCTTGTTAACATAAAGTTGTCACTGTTTTGGTTTCTCTCAAAGGCTCTCCATAATTTTAACCTCTTACTTAATGTTTATCTAGTCAGGAGTTCCTGTGCTTCATCTCTTGGAGTAAGAATCATTAGCCTTGGTGTCATTAACATTTTGAGAGGCAAACGCAGGTATTTCTAGAGGTAAATTAAGGGATTGGTGGGCCTCGCATAAGCTTTTTCTTATTTTCCTCAAAAAAAAAAAAAAAAAAAAATGCAATGAATAAAACAGATCTATAAAGTGTACTGTTCTTCGGGAACTGTTTTGAGTAGTAAAAACCTTGTACAAGACCCTCTACAATTTTCACTCAATCAAGATGGTGAATAAATTTTTAATCAAGCCATTTTATTGTTTTATCATTCCCCTTACTTTTAGAAAATGGTAAATTTTAAAATCTTAACTCAATTTTAGACTGAAGTGGCTTTAAGTTGATGACTTAATTGTACACAATAGAGGGTGTGAACCCATGTCACTAAAAGTTTCAGTAGTCATATCACAAAATTCAATATTAAAAAATTATTTTTTAAAAATATGACAGTATAGTTTGAGAAAATATTACAGAGAAAGTTCACATTTACACCCATGAAATAGAAGAGAATTGTTTAAATCTTATGATAGCCTAGGCACAGATATGTTCCTTAGTGTGAAGATCATTTTGATTAGCTGAAAGCTGTAAACTTGAGTAATCCATTAATTTGTCAGAAGCACATGAATGACACTAATCCATCTTTCAGAAGTATCTACTTCCCATTGCACAAATCCATCTTTCAGAAGTATCTTCTTCCCATTGCACTCCTATTGCTATGTCTATGTTATCCAGTGCTTAACTATTATGCTTATTTGCAAACTTTTTCAGAGAAATGGAGGGAAAGGGGAAGCAAAAAGAGAATAGGTTATAAATAAAGTTTTACATACTTTAAAATTTAGCTCAATATTTTAGTTGATTATTCTCATTTAAATGTCAAACGTATTTAAGTTACTGATATTAAAGTGATCAGAAATCTTATCATTTAGTTAGGCTATTTGCTTTGGCCTAGTAAATACAGTGTTACTAAGTACTAGGTATGTTTCAGTTGTATCTATGATAATTTCTCCCTTTTCTTTTTGGTCTTGTAGCAGTGTTGATGACATTAACCTCCCATCATTTTTGTAAGAAAAGAAAATGATACAAAATCACAAATGTAAGAATGCAAGTGGAGTTAAGGTCTATGAATATATTACATTTATTGCATCACAAATGTGACAATACAAATAGAGTTAGGGTCTGTAAAGCTAGTATATCACCACAAAATGGTTGTGAACAACTCTATAATAAGGCTTCAACTTAATAAGGCAGCTATTAATACACGTAAGTATGAAACTCATAGACGACCTAACTTGAGGGCTAACAAACCATCTTTGCTTCATCGGAGGGCTCTCAATACCATTTCATATGTGATGGAGACTCAAATATGGCATTATGATTGCTTTTAGGGTTCCTAGATAGTTTAGTGACTGTGTAATTCACAAAACAGAACTCAACTTCCCTCTGAGCAGACATGTGGGCACCATAGTTTCGGTAATTCTGTTACAGAACCTTGAAATTGTTGAGCAAGAAGTTAAACTTCCTGAACCATATTTATATATTCAGCAAACACATGGGCATAATACAGCTTTGTGACTTTGATAGGGATTAATTTATACCATGGAAAGCCACTGTTTTAATATCAACATGTGGAACAAAACTGAGTTCAATTTGAAGCTTGTACTTTTAGTTGGTGTGGAAAGCAGCACATAAAAATACTACTCCCTAATGGCTATCATCTCTATGCATATCATAAACTTGTTTCCATACTGCTTTCTTTAATGGGATTGCATTAACATAAAATCATATCATGTCAACATATTTCCTTGAAATGGTTTCAAAGTCACCTCTTGTGAAAAACATGCTTATGAAGAGCAGCAGACAGTCCTGTTCTCCATTAGGTATAGTTTCTTCCATATTCATTTTATGTAAAACAGTCAAATATAGGTAAGTATGAGGCTGAGGTTATCTGCCAAAATTATATTTTGTTTATGACACAGTAAAAATGGGATTTTTCTTTTTTAAATGTTTCTAAATTTATCCTAAAGAATTTTATACATTTCCAGTATTTAGATAAAGATAAGTGCTTGGAAATTTTTATGGTGATACTAAAGAGATGCTGTCTAGTATTTATATATCTAATTTTTATTTTCACCTTTTTTTACTGTCTGAATGTCTAGTATGTTGAAGTTACAAAATTTAATATAATGCATCAATGCAATATTTTTTATAGCTATGAAATTGTATAAATGTCATTTATATTATTTTAACCCTCTCTCTGTGATGTCAACTAGGCAACCTGGGTGAGAAACAACTTCATAGATTCTTTGGCGTGGGTTGCAGATCAGGAATCAGAGTAAGCAGAGACCTTCAGAGGTGGTCTTGAAGTATAAATATCCATCATATCGGATAGAGCCAACCAGTTATTACCAAGATTTTAGGATGAGAACTTGGGACATTTTATTTTGATTGCCTGCCAACTTTATTTTGAATAGAATTGACACTATTTATTTGAATTACCAAGATGAAAATAGCCTCTGCAATAACAGATAATCTAAATAAGTTGACAGTGCTGCTTGCCCAAGGAGAACTCAGTGTGCTCCCTGGGCATGGTTAAAGAGCCCATGGCTAGTGAATATCCCTCTGAGCAATCATTATTGGGGGATTGAACATATAAAGTTTTATTTACTAATACCATTATTCAGTTAAAAGAAAAGTTTCATACATCAACACATATAGTTTTTGTTTCTGACAACTTCTGTTTCATAGATATATGCCAATATATGTTATTAGTGGTGCTCATTACCTCAAAATAAAGAAGGTTGATCAAGTAGGAGAAAGTAAAACAAACAAAAAATTATTTCACAGATTTTGAACCACAAGCTATTTTTTTGAAATTTATGCTTGTGACAAAAGTTGGGGATAAAAATATTATATTCATAAACTCAAAGCCTTGAATTACTCAATGAATAAAGTTTATATTTTAAAATATGAATAGAATCACACATGATAGGTAGGAGACAATCTCCACTTAGGTTGCTCTATCAGAAAAAAGGAGGATAGCTGCTGAGTCATAAAAAAGGCCCTAGCCCTGTATCTGCTCCAGTCTAAATTATGAGGGTGGAAAGAAAGCACTCTCAGATAAACCCAAGAGTTTACAAAGAAATGTTTTCCTTAGTTTGTGAGTAGACATTGGACTACAGTCTGAGCGTTTGTGTCTTTCCCAAATTCCTATGTTGACACCTAATCACCAATGTTAGTATTAGGAGACAGGGCTTTTGGGAGGCAATTAGGTCATGGAACCCTTGGAATATTTAGAGTCCTTATAAAAGGGGCCCCAAGGACTTGCCTTCTCCTTTCTACCTTGTAAACATTCAGCTAGAAGAACTGCCTATAAAGCCAAAAGTGAACTTTCACCAGAAAATTTCACCAAATCTTCTGGCTCCTGTATCTTGTACTTTCCAGACTTCAGAACCATGAGCAATTTCTCTTGTTTGTAAGCTACCCAGTTTAAGGTATGTTATAGTAGCCCAGACTGACTAAGACATCTGGGGAAGCAAAAAACAATGTTTGTGAAGACATCTTAGACCAACTGAAATAGAAAAGTTTTTGGTGTGCTCAGACAGAGAAAGCTAAGAAAAATTTATAGACATCTTTTGCTTTCCCAGTATGGGTTAAAAGATGCAAAATTTCTCCTTTGCCCAATAATAGTTCAGAAAGGAGTCAGAATAAACAAGACGGCTTGAAAAAGTATGAGGCCAGCAAGAAAGGAATATAGATGCAATAAAAATCCCTAAGCTATTGAAATAATAGAGAAATTAATTGCATAATTTAAATAAATTTGAAATGTTGACAGATTTCCAGATGATGCCATAGAGAAAACCCGAAAGGTGTCTTGTTTTGAGTACCAACCCTACATTATACTGATATCAAGGCACTGTGTAGGCATCTGGAACTCAAGAGGCCCAGTGAGACTGAGAAGTGAAATCAAGACTGACCAAAAATAAAGGAAAAAGAAAAAACTAACCTTAAGATTTCTTCCCCGATGAACTCGATGGAAATTTGATTCAGTTAAAAGAATTATTTGTTCTTGTGTACCAAGAGCTATACTTATACAAATAATACAACACTATAGTTTTCATACACAACTATTTATATTGAAAATTCATTTCTCTAGCTCTCTTGGATAGTTAATGGAGCTAGAAGGAGAATCACAATAAATTTTGGAAAAGTAGTTGAAAAGTACAAATAAAAATTAAATTTAAAATGAAAGTCTACAAAAAATACGTTACCCACAATATTTTTCTTCATTATATTTTTCTCCATTATGATGTCTTTCTTTCTCCAATACACTTCCAGAATTAAACAGTACTGTCACACTAGTCATTTCCCATAACTACTACAAGATTATCTCAAAGTTATCAAACTCCAGATGCATGTGTGCAATTGGATAAAGCAATAATTATATTTGGTACATGTTATATTTTTTATAAATGTGACTGTTAAACATTTTATTTAAATTGCATTATTTCTTTTAAAATTAATGAATGAATTACTTTATCATGTAGTGAGGCATGTCATACATATTTGAAATAACCTTTATTTTTGCAGCTTTGTGTGAAAAATCCCAATAACTATTTTTTCACTGGCCTTTTTCAAGTACAATATTTTGTTTGGTGATATTAATGCCACTTTTAAAATTTGATTTAAGGTTTCAATTTTTGTATTTATTCATGTAAAGTCTATGTGAGAGAAGCAACAGCATTCAAAGATTTTGTAAAAAGTTAAGATGCTGAGTTTCTAGGTTAATTTAAATCATTTCATGTTTCTTAGATACCAAGGTAATTTTTTCACAGTGTATTTTCATTGTGATAGTCTAATTAACACATTTACATTGTGATAAATAATAAATTAACCTGATCATTTTATACAGAAAATTTTAACAAACTAGTTACATCAATTGACTACTGAACTTAAAAAAACACTGAAGAGCAAATGTTTTGGTTATTTTTTATTCAAAACACACTACTTACTGGGCACTGTTTAAATAATGAGTAAACTTCATTAACTTCACTCAAGAATTCCACAGCCTGGAGAGAAAGATAAACACATGAATGATTTAGGATAAAAAATACAGTAGAAACAAAGACAAAGAAGTGAAGAATTGTACCAATTATTATATCCATGTAGCTACAGACAGAATAGTTTTTGACTTCCTAGTTACTTAGAGCAATGGTTATAAAACTTGCAACCCTATTAAATAAATAATGATATAGAATACATTAAATTTTATTTCTTAAATCTACTTAATATCATATTATTATTCAATTTTTTATGTTGAGTGAAAAATTATTTGTATATAGAAACATATCCAATTGCTAACATTAGTTGTTGTTGCATAGTTGAATTAAGTATATTTATTTTATTTTTGAAAAGTTTATTTTTCTCAGAAAGATGTCAATATACCAATCAATTAATTATCCTGTCTTGGTATGTTTCACCCTTCCCTGCAAAATGAAGAATATTAACTGAATGATGTGCAAAGATCTTCATCAAAGCATTATTTATAAAAATTTAAAAAACTGAAAATTCAATTAAAGGAAATCTAATTAAACACATAAAACAAATATGTAGAATAAAAAATATTATTTATTAAGGTATTTTAAAATATCACTTAATGGCATGAAGAATTTTTACAGTATAATGTAAGTTAAAGTTTGTAAGTATAAATTCAGCCAAATATTATCTTAAGCCATTTCTTGTTAGTGGCATTAATTATAAATTTGATTTTGTTACTTAAACTTTATCTTTCAAATTTTCTATATTTATTTAAGATGATGAAGCAAAAATTCATTTTACTTACAAGAAGCAAGCTCAGATAAGTCAGGTGATTTTCTGTTATTGAAATGTAATAGCCTTTTCTCTCCTTTCCTCACATACTCTTGTTTTTAGACAGCAATTTATCTGACTGACTCACAAATAGTCATTCTGTGTACATATAGCTATCAGGAGTTACTGTAATTGAAATATAAAAAATGGGAGATGTGAGCTAGTCATATTAGAAAATTTTAAGACACAAACATTAAAATTAGATTCTAACAGGAAAATATAGTGGTCCATATTAGTCATGAGATTTGACGTTTGCAAAGTGTTTTTCTTTTCAAAATATTTTCTCAAGAAAAATTCATAGGCTTATCCAATGCAATTTCTGCCCTTGTAGTGAGAAATTCTTATGTACACAAATATTAACATAAATATTTTATCTTCCTTCATATATCTTTTCTTCCTAAACAAAAAGAAAAAGAGGAGCACCTTTTTTTCTAAGTGTATTTAGTGTTATGTTATTGTCAAGAGAGAAAGGATTATGTAGTTTCTCAATCCTTCTCTCTAAATTCATTTGTCCTTCTCTGTTGAGAATAAAGGGTGTTCTTTTGGTTTTTTAAAAATAATAATGTTATTTTAAAGATGTGGTGTACAATTCAGGCTTAGGTATGTAGGCACCCTTGTTGATGAGGTTTGTCCCCATTCCCCTGGCAGTTTCCCACTACTGCCAATCCTGTCCCCATCCCTAACCTGGCAGTTTCCCACTACTGCCAATCTCTTTTTTATTATATTGTGATAATTGTTCAAGGTCCAGTTACGAGTGAGAACATATGATACTCAGTTCTTTGTTTATGTGAAAGTTCACTCAGTATTATAGACTCTAAGTTCATACAAGTTGCTGTGAAGTTCATAGTTTGTCATTCTTTACGGCTGCATAATATTCCATCATGTATATTTACCACACTTATTTATTTTTAGAAAGCAGGATTTATTGTCAAGACAAAAAAGTTCCCATAGTGGGAGGGGACCCAAAAGGGTTGCCCTGTACCACATTTTTAAAAATCCAGTCCTCTTTCAATGGGTAACATGGTTGGTTCCATGTTTTCGCTATTGTGAATAATGCTGCAATAAACATATGTATGCAGTTATCCTTTCCATAGATTGATTGCAGTTCCTCCGGGTATATTCCCAAGAACGGGATTTTGGGGTTGTATGGAAGGCCAATTTTTAGATCTTTTAGGAATCACCAAACTGTTTTCCACAGGGCTTGTACTCGTTTATACTTTCACCAACATCTCTCCAGCATCTGTTATTTTTCAGTTATTGATGATGGCCATCCTGACTAGAGTTAGGTGATAACTCAGTGTTGTTTTAATTTGCATTTCTTTGAGGACTAGTGAGGCTGAGTATCTTTTCATGTAGCTGTTGGCTGCTCCTATGTCTTCTTTTGAGAAGTATCTGTTTTAACTTGTGCCCACTTTGTAATGGGGCTATCTGTTTTTTTTCTTTTCAGCCAGTTGAGATCCTTGTAGATCTTAGATGTTAGTCCTTTGTCAGAAATACAGTTGGCAATTTTTTTCCCCCAGACTGTGGGTTGTCTCCCCACTGTCTTGACGGTTTCTTTGGCTTTGTAGAAGCTTGTCAGTTTGATGAGGTCCCATTTTTCTATCTTATCTCTTATGGCATGCCATGGGGTTTTGATCAGGAATTGGTTGCCAGTTCCAATTTCCATACATACCTGCATGTTCTAAGGTTCTTATGGTTTAAGGTTTTGTGTTTAGGTTTTTGATCCATTTAGAATTGATTTCTGTGCTTTTTTTTCATGAAATTTTCACTCTTATTTACTTGTATACTTCAATTCTTTCTTTTTATTTGTTTTTTGTAAACTTGCTTTACATACTCAATAAGCAAAAACTACATGTTTTTTTTCTATTCTATTCACATTTTTTGCTCACTTTTAATGAAAAACTACATGAGTTTTATTT
The DNA here is from genome assembly GCF_000164805.1 of Carlito syrichta. Lineage (NCBI taxonomy): Eukaryota > Metazoa > Chordata > Mammalia > Primates > Tarsiidae > Carlito > Carlito syrichta. The sequence goes on from NW_007245901.1 coordinate 114,644, forward strand.
GGTTTTATTAAATGTGACATTTTTACTTTCTCCATAAAATGTTCTAATCAGAAATAAAAACTGTATATTCACTGATTTGAGTATAAATTTTAAATAAAATGACTGAGATTGAATGCATCACTAAGTATCTTTATCTACTCCACTCTTTACCATACGTTTAGTTTCTGATTCTGATGAAATATTGTAAATATATGCAGATATATTATGTAGTTCAACAACTCTTCACCTGTTTCTCAGACAAGCCTTTACTCCGCCATGGCAGTTCCTTCTGCAGAACCTTGAGTACACTTCCCTTGAGAATTCTTCCCTTCACAATCCTCTGGACATTTCAGTCAATATATGATTTGCTTTCCAAATGAAGCAATATAATCCTATGGCTTAGTGGAGAGAGGAAATTCAAAACAAAAATAGAAAAAATATATATAGATCTAATATCCTTTTCTTTATATTGCTTGGAATAATGTTCAAGCTTTGTTGCAATGGTAGAATAGCAGCATTTTTGTTGGTTTGTTTTATTTTGTTTTCTTGACCAGGATGGAGTGCATGGCATAATCACAGCTCATAGTAGCCTTAAACTCCTTGGTTTAAACAATCTTCCTGCCTTAGCCTTCTGAGTAGCTAGGACTCCAGGCACATGTGGCCACATTTAGCTAATTTAAAAAAAAATGTAGGGATAAGGTGGATCTCATGCTCTTGCTCAGGCTGGTCTTGAACACCTAGCCTCACACAGTCCTCCTATTTTGACCTCTCAAAGCATTAGGACTACAGGTAGGAGCTACCACATCTGGATACAATAAAATCTTAAGGAAATGCGATGCCCAAATAATCAAAGTTTAAGTTATCTGTGATTGACAAGGTCCAATCTATGCACAATGATGCCTACTGCTTACTTAACTACTCTGAGCAGTAACGGTTTTTAGTCTATCATCTATCAGTTTCTCTATCAGATCTATCAGAGAAGCTGATAAATGATAGACAGACAGATAGAAGATATAGATGATATATAGATACATGTCTGCAACATGTAACATTGGGATATCTTTCTTCTCAGGTCAAGGTGTGTAAACTATAGCTATAAGCTTCCCAAGTCAGTGTTCAATTAATATTTACTAAGCACTTGTAATGTGTCAGGCAACATTCTAGATATTGAGGACTTGGAAGTCAGTAAGAGAGACACAGATCTTGGTTACCTGGTACTTATGAGAGAGAAAGAAAGTGAAAGGGAGAGAAGAAACAAGATGAGTACAGGTGTTAATGTGCATTAAAAGTTCACTAAATAGGATAATTAGCTACAATTTTTTGAAATGGAGGAAGTGGTTTTGTTTTTAGAATGGTTCTTAGAATGGCCTCTCTAAAGAGACATTTAAATTGAGAGTTGAAGGATGTGAAAAGGCAGTCACGTTAATAGAGAAGATTATTTATTCTTCCAATAATACTGCCAATAATGACAACATCAGCAGCTACAACAGCATTTCAAGAAAATTTTTAATTGATTCAATGCATTATTACCAATTTATGAGTGAAGAATGGGACTCAGAAAGTTTAATTAATTTTTCATAATTAATTTTTCACAAATGGTTCAGTAAATAAAAGGTTATTAAGAAAATGAGCACTGATATTTGCTTTAAAAACTGAAAAATATTTTTAAGATTTTACATTAAAAAAATATGGAAGGAGTTGACAAGATGGTGACCTGACAGGTTAGGCTGTGAGTCTCTGCAAATGCAAGTGTGCATAAAGACTCTCTGCATGAGTAGGCGTGTGTTGGTGGGACAGTGAATGTCCATTTGAGGGAAGACTCAGATTCACGCACCCAGGGCCCCCTCTGAAGGTGACTGCAAGTCCCCACCACCCTGAGATTCCTGACCCATGCCATCAACTGTTACAACAATCAGTTGGAGCCCCAGATTCCATAAGTGGAGAGAGATCAGGCAAAGCCAGAGAGAAGCCCTATGCCCAGTGAAGAAAGGCCAACCGCAGTCATTTTCTCTGTTCCAGGACCAGGCAGAGACCTGCATTGGCCTGCTCAACTGCACCCAGCTTCCAGCTTGGGACCTAAGGTAGTCTCATCAAACTGGGAGAGACAGAAGCCCCTTCCCCATGCTGGATCAGACACAGACAGGTCAGATCTGAGTGGCAGATTGACAGGCAGCAAGCCAGATCCCAGTCACTGTCCTTCCACCGTAAGCCTCAGGCATCTGACCAAAGCTATGAACAACCCTATCCGCCTGTGCTAAGAGCTAGAACTCAGAGCAGAAAAGAGGTTGGACTGACAGAAATTACCTCAGAGTAAGTTTGGTTCCATGTTTTTATGCTCTTTATTTTTATTTTTTGTCTGTTTGTTTTGCTCATTTTTTTGTTTTAGTTTTTTTCTCTCTTTCTGTTTTTGATGTTTTTATACTTGCTTTGTTTCTGTTATTTTAGTGATTATTTTTTCTTTAGACTACCTGTTTGTATATGGGAAGAGCACATCAATAGGCAGGTTTTTGTTGGTTTGTGTGTTTGTATGATTGTCTGTAGATTTTAGTTTTTTTAAAAAGATTTCTGTCTTTGTGCCTCTCTTCATTTGTTAGTACATTCGTCCATTTTCCCTCTTACTCTTCTCTCTCTCCACATTCCTCTTGCTTTGCTCCTTCCTTTTGCTATTTTTTTTTCCTTTTTATTACCTCATTTTGCTTTCAGGGAGAAAACCTATACCCACACTGCATGGACAGATTGTAAGGCAGTGGGAAGTGGCTTCCAGGGTGCACATACACCTGTCGGTAGATACTTGGATCTTCAGATAGATTTTGAATCACAGCTTTCACCTCAATTCAATCTCAAAACTGCAAAACGTACAGCCCACAGTCCACAGTCCAGCTTCAAAAGTGAACAAAGTCAGGGGATCCATATAAGGAACAAACAGAAGTAAAAGCAACCCTGCCATCCCTGAATAATAGAATTAAAGAAAAGGGGGGGGGAAGTGTGTGTATGTGAGGGGGGAATCTATACAAATGAAGAAAAACCAAAAGAAGAATGTGGGTCTCAGACCCCTGGGAGGTCAGACACTGAGAAAACAGACTTTGGAAGGCAAACAATGAAGATACCCCAGAATGACTGGTCTCAAACTATAATCCCAGATATCAAGACATAAATAGAGAGAATTAATAGAATTGAGGAGAGATAAGAGGAAAGAATTAAGGAGTTGATAACTGAGATAACAGCAGTAAAGAATAATGTGAATGAAATAAGTAACAAACTAATAAATATGGAAAGCAGAACTAGCCAAACAGAAGAAAGATTCCCAGAGCTTGAGGCCCAAAATATAGAACTAATATAAACTGTCAAAAATATAGAAAAGAAGCTTAAAAAGACAGAAGGAAACCTTCAAGAGATGAGCAATTATTTAAAGAGGCTGAACCTAAGAGTAATTGGACTTCCTGAGGCAGAAAGAGAGACAGAGACTACCCTGGAAGAAACATTCCATGAAATTATTCAAGAAAAATTCCCACATCTCATCAGTGCTGTAACCATTGGAACATAAGAGATTCAGAGAACCCCCACAAGACAACAAATGAGAATAACCACAAATAGACACATAGTAATACACCTAAACAAAGTAGGTATAAAAGAAAAAATTCTAAAGGCAGCAACATAAAAATGTCAGACCACCTACCAGGGAAGACCAATTAGACTAGCAGCAGATTTATCTACAGAAACACTTCAGGCCAGGAGAGCTAGGAGTTTTGAATATAAACAATTTCAACCAAGGATAGCATAGCCAGATAAGCTAAGCTTCATAACTGAGGGAGAATTTAACTCTCTCCCAGACATTCAATTCCTAAGAACTTACTCTGCCTCTAGACAAGCTCTGCAAGAAACACTTAAGAAAGTATTAAACACAGAAGAAAGGGAAAAAAGAACGACAGCCTACTTAACAAGAGCGCAGGAAAAAGATTGAAGACACACATGAATCAACCCCAAAATCAAAAGAAAGACAACAAACAAACAGGAACAACAACTCTATAAGAACCTCATGAAAAGGATAAATTCTCACATTTCAATATTTGGCCTGAATGTGAGTAGACTAAATGTACCACTGAAAGGACATAAAATAACAGAATGGATCAAATATCATGAGGCAAAAATATATTGTCTACAAGAGACTCATGTCACCAGAAAAGACACTCACAGACTCAAAGTAAGAGGCTGGGAAGCAAAATTTCAGGCAAATGGAACACAAAGGAAAAGAGGACTTGAGGTGTAATCTTAATATGAGACAAAATACTTTTTATGCTATCAAAAATTTAAAAAGACATAGAAGGTCAATATATAATGATATAAGGCTTAATCCATCAACAAGAAATATCCATGCTAAATATATATAAACCCAACATAGGAGCACCAACTTTCATAAAGCAGCTTCTAGGCAAAGTTTAAAAAGATTTTAACTCTAACACTATCATAGTTGGCGATTTTGATACCCTCTCACAACCCTATACAGATCATCAAGGTGAAAAATCAGGAAGAAGATCTGGAACCTCAATATGACTCTGGACCAAATGGACTTAATTGATACCTATAGAACACTTCACCCCAATGACCACAGAATATACATTCTACTCATTACACATGGAATGTACTCTAAGATCGACCACATCTTGACCACATATCAAGCATAAAAAAATTCCATAAGATTGAAATTAGGCCATGCACCTTCTCAGACCCCAGAGGAATAAAAATAAATATCAACATCAGCAAAGATCCCTCCAAACCCACAAAGACAGACACTGAAAAGCATGATGCTAAGCGACTCCTGGGTCAATATGGAAATCAAAACAGATATTAAAAAAGATACCTAGAAACAAATGAAAATGAAGAAACATCTTACCAAAACCTCTGGGATGCCATGAAAACAGTAGTAAGAGGGGAATTTGTATCACTACAAACACACATGAAGAAAATGGAAAGAACACAAGTTAATGCCTAACAGGTCACCTAAGGAAGCTGGAAAAGCAAGACCACCAAAACCTTATCTTAGATCACCAAAATAAAACCCCAAATCCAGGAAATAGAAGACAGAAAGATAATACAAAAAAATCAATGAAACTAGTTCTTTGAAAGGATAAACAAGATTTATGATCCCCTAGCTAGACTGACCAAGAAAAAGAAAGAAAAAGCCCAAAGAAACACATTCAGAAACACAAAAGATGAAGTCACATCTGACCCTGAAGAAATACAAAAGATTATCACACTTGTGTGGAAACAAACTTGAAAACCTAAAGGAAATGGAAAACTTTCTGACATTACACAGCCTCCCCAGATTGAAACAAGAAGAAATCAAGACCCTAAATAGATCAATACCAATCCAGGAAATTGACTTCATCATTAGTAAATTACCTACAAAAAAAGCCTTGGACCAGATGTTTTCCAGCAGAATTTTACAAAACATACAAGGAGGAGTTGATACCAGTTCTATTGAAAGTATTCCAGGTAATTGAGAAAGATGAATTTCTCCCCAAATCATTTTCCTAAGTGATACCCAAACCAGGTAAGGATCCAACAAAGAAAGGGAACTACAGGCCAATACCCCTAATGAATATAGATGCAAAAATTCTCAACAAGATTCGAACAAATCAAATCCAACCACATATCTCAAGAATCATCCACCATGACCAAGTAGGCTTCAATTCAGGGGTGCAGGATTAGTACAACATCTGCAAGACCATAAATATAGCTAAATATATCAACAGATGAAAAGTAAGAACCACATTATTATATCATTCGATACAGAAAAAGCTTTTGATAAAATCCACAGTATCCCTTTCTTATAGAAAGAACATACCTCAAAAGAGTAAGCAACATCTACAATAAGCACACAGACAGCATATTGCTTAATGGACAGAAACTGGAAGCATTTCCCATGAAAACCGGAAGAAGACAAGGCTGCCCACTCTTAACTCTCCTGTTCAACATTGTATTGGAAGTACCAGCTACAGCAATTACATAAGAGAAGAAAATCAGGGATATCCAAGTAGGAAAAGAGGAAGTTAAGCTATCCCTCTTTGCTGATGATGTGATCCTATATCTTGAAAATCCAAGATAATCTGCCAAAAACCTCCTTTCACTGATAAAAAACTTTGGCAAAGTCTCAGGAAACAAAATAAATGTGAAAACTCAAATTCTTAACGTATGATCCTCGATGCTGCGTATGATCCTCGATGCTGGGTGGAAATTGGAATCACCCAAAGAGCTTAAAAAATACCAGTGTCTTTGTTCCATGCAAGACAGCAGAAACACACCTCTGAAAACGGGATCTAATTAGTGGCATGTTAGACGAATTTCCCAAGTAATTATAATGCACTGTTAAAATTAAAAACCACTGACTTAAAAATAAGACATGGTTTTACCCTTATTGTTTTCCCATTTTAATGATTACAACTCTTGTCCATGTGATTGGGCTAACAGTTTTTAATTGATTTTGGAAAAAAATTAAGTTCTCAGTCATCAACATTTTTGGAAATGATATCAATCTGTAGGTCCATTATTCTTGTATATGTGATTATTTAAAATTAAGATAAATTAGGTTTGTTACTATTTATCTTAACAAATTGTAATGTATCACCAAATATCTGATAGAATTTTATGTATTGCTATATTTCAAAAATACAAGGGTGTCTCTCATGAAGGTAATCCAAGGGGGATTTGTTCTAGGACCTTCCATAAATACAATTCATGAAAACTCACATTTTATTTTAAAATGGCAAGATATTTGCATATATTTACTTATAACCTATGCACATCCTCTCATATACTTTATTGACTCTATTATGAATATATATATGATGCTCTCCTTTTTCTCTGAATCCTTGCCAGCATCTGTTGTTGTTTGTTTTATTAACAATGGCCATTCTTACTAGGGTTAGATGGTATCTCAATGTAGTTTTGTGCATTTCTCTGATGATTAGCAGGGCTGAGCATGTCTGCTGGCTGCCTGTATATTTTTTTCAAGAAGTGTCTATTCATGTCTTTTGCCCAATTCTTAATAGGGCTGTTTTTTGTTTTTTGTTTTTTCTTTTTGGTGCATTTGAGTTCCTTGTAGATCCTAGACGTTTGGCCTTTGTCAGATATACAGTTGGAAAACATGTTTTCCCATTCTGTGGATTGTCACCCTGCTCTCTTGATGGTTTCTTTTGTTTTGCAGAAGCTTGTCCGTTTGATGAGGTCCCATTTGTCTATCTTATTTCTGATGGTATGGACACTTAAGGTGTTGATCAGGAATTGGTTACCAGTTCCAATTTCCATAAGGGTGTCTCCTCTATAATAATTTGGAAATGATTATAATTATATTTATAATACCTAATGCAATATACATGCTACACAAATAGCAATAAATATTTTTGATCTATGGTTTGTTGAATCCACAGACATAAAACCCACGGACATGAGGGGCAATGTGTAAATGAAAACTGAGGACTGTTAAAGAATGACTATGAAGTCAGTTAAAAGTCTTTTCCCTGTAACTGTATTAATTCCTTGTACTAACTTAGTATTTTTATTAAGAACAGCCAAAATGCTCACAACCTGTGGAGGAAATTTTTTCCTTAATTCTCCTACTATAAACTCTACAGACACAATTTGTCTAATTATTTATACCTAATTTGAAATTATTAATTTTTTTAAGTCTTCCCTCTTGAATTCCAAAGCATTATATATATATTTGCATTTGGTGTTTCCAATTTAATACCTGCCTATCAAAAGTAACAGAAATTATTAGAACAAATACCCTATAAAGAGAAAAGAGGAGGAAGAAGAGGAGAGGGAATACACTTTCAACCTTATTGCCTTTCAAAGTATATAAAAATGAACTCGATTTTTTGAATCAATAAATGATTATATAAAGGGGATTATTTTTATTATTGGAGAGTCAGTCCCTTGTAATAGGCTTTCACTGTTCTAGGAACCCATTGACATCAGTGTACCAGCTAACGTTGTGAGAGGCTGCAATTGGCTTCAGTGAATTCTTTTTTTTTTTTTTTTTTGGAGATTCTTTTAATGTGTTTGCTCATTTCATGATAGGTGATTTACAAGCACACCTGCCCACACCACCCTGAGTGCTCATCAGTTTTTGATATAAAATGGAGTTATCCCTGTCACCACCTTCCCTATTCACCTGATTGCTCCCTGATGATTTTTTGTTTTGTTTTGTTTTCCTTGAAAAAAAAAGCCTCAAAGGAAACATTTTGCCGAAGTGAGAGAGATGAAACAAAAAATGGCAGAAGCACTAAGAGTCATCAAAACTGATGATTTACAAAAACCCTTTGAGCAGTGGAAAGAGCATCTCAGTAGGTAGATTGCACAAATGGAGACTATTTGGAAGGTGCCTGAAGTTTAAATATGTAAGAATAAATGCATAGTTTTTTTTATAGATAAATATAAGAGTTTTTTGATGGCCCTTTATACATCCTAATTATGAATTTCATTCCATAAGCAGTGTTCCAATATTGACTTCACTTCTACTGGGAAGAATTAAAAATGCATTATGCTGGTTTTCAATCCTTCATAAGAGCTTCATAATATATATATCATGAAATGTATAAAATGGTCTATTATCCTAACTAAGTTCACATTTTCATGTATGTTCATTATAGAATGTATCAGTTGGAGTACACAAGCATATGCTTATGGAAAAAAGTAACGTTTTTATAAGTGTGAGTTCATGGGACATAAGGCCACAGAGGCAGTGCTTAAATATTGACACATTAATTAATTACTTTATGGTATTAGATCAACTGCTACTCCCAGTCTTAGTTTTCCTTTAAATGTATATATGATTCTAATTCTTTATCTTAAATGCTTCTTATGAAATTATTTAAAATGAAATAATATATGTTGTCTGGTTTACAAATAATTTAATCATGTTTTAAATTAATCTCAAACAATCAGAAAATAGGAATCCAATTTGGGTTTTAAAAATAAGGTCTTGATTTAATCTTTGTATAATGCGTATACAAATACATTGTGTCTATATAAAACATCACATTACATACAATAAATATACAAAATTATTGTCTGTCAATTAAAAACTATGTTTTAAGCAATTTTTTAAAGCACAGCATTGGAAAGGGCTCTTATTCTTCCATTGAGGCTTCAAGAGCTACACAAAGCAACCCTTTCTCAATCTGCTTATTTCCTTTATGTCCTGTTTATGTTTTTTGTTTTATAGTCTTCCCTATAATGACTTCATTTTTATTTGCCTAGTTTCATGCCTTTCTCCATGCAAAGGTAATGACATGGGTTCATTTTATATCTTCAGACACCAGAGATAATTGCCGTTGGCTCTCTTTGCTCAAAATTGGTGATTTACCTTGACTCAGAAGCCAAAATTGTAGAGTGATGATGGGTTGCATATTTATAAGCAAAACATATATTCATGATTTCCTGGGATATTTGAAGTCTAAATATATTTTGTCACATAGTAATTAACAGTATCCCATTCACTTCTAAAATGTCTGGTTTAAATGATAAATTATAAGATCCCCTTATAGAGTTACCACATACTCGGAAGGAGAAAGCTGTTGGAATAGTTGCTGGGATTACAACTTTCAATATCCACTGGGATAACTTAAAGTAACATGCAATTGTTAAGCATCAACTGTATTCTATGTTTTAAAAAGTCTTTTTGACTTTACTCTCCCAATTGAAATGAATAAACTATATTTTAATTTGTTGATTATTTTAATTTGCATCTTTCACTTTATCCCACTTTGCATATCACATAACACTTCACAGAGTACTGAAAAGTTAAACGTCAGGGAATAGCAGAGCCTCTTCTAGTTTGATTAATGGGAAGTGCCATATATCACAGAAATTTCTCCTTTTTTAATGTTGTTGTTATTATTTAACATAAGTCAGGACAGGACATTAAATTATCTGATGTAAATTCTGCTGCTACTTAATAAGCTAAGAAAGAAGGAAAATAAATAAATAAAGGATAAAAATGCTTATAAAAAGTATTTGCTAAATTGAGCATGGATTAAGCAAAGCAAGCCATTACCAACAAACGTCTTTTTAAAACATTACAATGACAGAGTTGCTAGGAGTTCTTGAGATTTGACTGGAATTCTGCTAAGCCCTTTTATCTCCAGCTACAAACCACTCACACTAATTTCTCCCTCACTTATAATGGTCATTCTTTTTCCTGCAAATGATGCAGTAGTTACGTTCCTAAGTGTCTCTGAAGAGCACGGATGTGCAGCCATGCAACACAGAGCTTTTTTTAAAGGGTCAGTAACTGCAGTTGATATAACAGTTCTGGTGGCTGACAGTGAAATAGTGGAAGTAATTCAGGGAAATAGTTAGCAGATAGATAGGGTTTCTTGTAGGATTGAACCTACACTGCAGCTGCTCCAAGGCTAACTTCAAGTGTCTAAAGAGCAATTGGAAAATGAGGAGCAATTATAGATCAAAACTGCCTGTATCATACTGAACTTTGTCAGTGAGGAAAATATATAAATAACAAAAACACTGTCAAGGCAGCAATTAGACAAATTGCATCCCAAGTTCCAGCTCCTGGGGGAATTTTTCTAGCAGGATATAGAAATACTTTCCAAGTTAACAAACTAAAACTTCATGTGAGGATTATATAGTTGTGAGATGAAGGCTGAGTATCAGACAAGAGTTCCTTTTATTGTTTCTAGGTCTTGGAAACCACTGCCTTAGGTAAAAGTGCTGTTGAAAACATTTTTTACAACAAATAAAATATATTATTTGAAGAAGATTGTAAAATTCTACACATTTAGCCCATCTTTGTGTAAACCTCCCTTTGCATTGTGACTAGCAGCTCAATTTTTCAAGACGTGAGATAGATTGTCTCCCGTGAATTGACTCTGGCTAATGTGACATTAAGCAAATACTGGAAAACGTTGTGCATTGAGGCTTTCCCCATTATACTGAGCTGGGAAGTCTGAAAATCTGAGATCACCATCTGTATCAGTGCTGGCACATAGACTGAAAGATGAGAGTTGAAATGAAAAAAAAATCATCCTAATAACATGATAGCTTCTAATCCCCAGACGTATGAGTAAGATCACCCTTGAGGAAATGGAAAGGTCTGGGATGATCAGAATGCTGAGCTAAATAATATAATTGTTGTCTGAAGTCAATCAATAGAACTGGAAGTAACTGTTAACTTGCAAACGTTAGCTTATACATATTTTCTCATTAAATTATGAGTGAACCATATGTATATCACATTATGACATGGATGCAACCTTTCTGAACCTTTATTTTGGCATTATAAATTTAATGTCAAAAGACATTTCAGTTACCTTCCGATGATATATATTTGTGAATTGTTGATTAATACAATATTAAATTTCATTAACTATTGTTTCATATAGTTTTAGATACTATTAGGCAGATGTCTCTAAATAACAGAATAATTCATAGCACAAACTATGGTCTCAATCCCTTGCCACATAAGAAATGAATCAGATTAGAAGCAGGACTTATATTTGCCATTAGAGAGTCTATTTTTGTTTTTATACTGTCAGGAAATAAATGATTTTTAAAGTAGCATACAACACATAAAAATACTATATTAGTGCTATAAGCCCTTTGGATTAAGTTTATATATTATTATTGTCCCTTTTTTTTCTGAGTTGGAGTCTCACTCTGTCGTCCAGATTGGAGTGCAGTGGTCACTCCCGGCCGCCGCAGCTCAACCCGCTGGGCTCCAGCGATCCTTCCGCCTCAGCCTTCCAAGTAGCTGGAACTACAGGCGCGCGCTACAACGCCCAGCTAATTTTTTGATTTATTGTAGAGATGAGGTCTCGGCAAGTTGCCCAGGTGGGTCTTGAACCCTCGGGCTCAGGCAATCCACTCACCTCAGCCTCTCAAGGCTCGGGATTACAGGTTGAGCCACCAAGCCCAACTGTCCCTTTTTTCTTGCTGGATATTTAAATAAAATATTTTAATGAGGCTCATATTGGAAATGAACCAGATAAAAACAGTTACAGTGCATCATCTGATGTGTTCTTGAAATATGCATTCTCAATAAAATATGCATGACCCTATGAAAGAATTTTAACTAATAGAAGGAGCAATGAGTTGCTCCACATGTGCTCTCAATAACTGAAATATGATTTTCTTTTTCTTTTCTCTCATTTATTTTTTTTGTTGTTGTTGTTGCTGCTGTTATTCTCATTCTTGGCATGTTTATTTAAAATCCATGAGTTTAAAAACAAACAAAAAAAGGTTCAGTCAAGGAAAGAGTCTAAAATAAGACTTTGGAATAGGAGTATCCAGCCAACCACCATGATGATACTTATATTAAGGAATAAAAAATATTGGAAAAACAAAACCCCTAAGTCTGATTCTGTTGACTGTAAACAGTTATTCTATTACAGATAATTAAAACAAAACAAAACCAAAAAATGAGGAAAACAAGAAGCAAGTAGTAAACTGTGGGTAGTTCTCAGTTTCACAACACAAAAACTCAGTGCAAGAGTAAGGACTGACTGGGAGCAAACACAAATGCTGTCTCATCTGATGGCCATGGCCCAACCCTGAGACCAGAGCATTTCTTCTGGATAGTGGTGTGAGCTCACAAGGAGTAAACAGCTGCCCCCAAAAAGCGCCATCCTGGAGCTCTGATGCCCACATCTGGGCCTCACACCTTCACCTTGCCCCGGGGCAAGTCCAGACACCTTTCCTCCTTCTACCAGCATACCAGCCTCATCCACTCCCTAAGTCTCTGCTCTCAATTCTCCTCTTTACCACTCTTCGAGAATCAATGTCCAGTGCTTTGCCTGACACTTCTCACCTCAACTTCACCCCAGAGGCCATTGACAAATGGTTGTTCTGATTATAACCGAACTTTTCTTTTTTTTTTGAGTTGGAGTCTCACCCTGTCGCCCAGACTGGAGTGCAGTGGCCGCTCCCGGCCACCGCAGCCTCGACCTGCTGGGCTCCGGCGACCCTTCCGCCTCAGCCTTCCGAGTAGCCGGAATAACAGGCATGCGCTACCACGCCCGGCTGATTTTTTGATTTATTGTAGAGATGAGGTCTCACTGCCCAGGCGGGTCTCGAACCCGCGGGCTCAGGCAATCCACTCACCTCAGCCTCCCAAAGGTGTGGGATTACGCCACTAAGCCCAGTTCATAACTGAACTTTTCTTGCATGTTTTGTTATTTATATGAAACAATACCACATTGATAGACTTATTTCTCATTATAGGCATTGATGATGATGATACAGACTAATGATAGATAGATGACAGATAGTATGATAGCTGAATAAACATGATGAAATATAGATAGATGGCAAAGCTGATAAATAGGTAGATAGAAGATAGATCGAGATCTATAAATAATAGATAATAGGATTTTTAAAGTAGAGTTTAACCTTAAAATATACACATATTAGATTAGAGTGATTACATGTAAAGCTACTGTAAAACTTGAAACATATAGGGCTAGAAGATTTGACGATAACCAAATGTAGATGTATTACTATAACTGCACAATAGAATGCTATCTGGTCATGTAAAATAATAAAATCGTATCATTCCCAGTAACATGGATGGAACTGGAGGTCATTATATTAAGTAAAATAAGCCAGGCATAAAAACTACATATTCTCAATCAGCCAAAAATGTTGATCTCATGAAGGTAGAAAGTAAAATGGTAGAGACTGGGAAGGGGCTGAGAGAATGAAGAAAGGTTGGTCAATTGATATCAAAATAAGGTTAGATAAATTATGCTAGGCAGGCAGTTAGGCAGACATGAGAGGGTTAAAGGGGAGGCTCTGGAGTGTGCACCCATGAAAGAAGCAACGCCCCAGAAATGCCCAACAGTTATTCATTCCAGGACCACACTGTCAACTTGTAGCTGATAGCATCCTTGGAAGGGGAAAAACAAAGCAAAGGGGTTGTTCAGGTTCCCTAAAAACCAATTTTTCTACTATGCGACCTACCTGGGGTAGCAGTAATGAGCAACACCTTCATTAAGTAGGATTTATGTTGGTCACTGGGCCCCTACACATGTACAGAAGCCCTCAGTTAAAAAAACATCCTCAGCCGGGATCGGTGGCTGTAATCCCGCGCCTTTGGGAGGCTGAGGTGAGTGGATTGCCCAAGCCCGCGGGTTTGAGACCCGCCTGGGCAGGCGAGACCTCATCTCTACAGTAAAATCAAAAAATTAGCCGGGTGTGGTAACGCGTGCCTGTAATTCCAGCTACTCGGAAGGCTGAGGCGGAAGGATCGCCGGAGCCCAGCAGGTCGAGGCTGCGGTGGCCGGGAGCGGCCACTGCACTCCAGTCTGGGCGACAGGGTGAGACTCCAACCGTCCCAAAAAAAAAAAAAAAATCCTCAAACCTGGGTGGACACTATGCAATATCAAGGAGGAAACAAAGAGGAGACCCCCCCCATCCTCAAAAAGTCAAAAAATATAAAAACACAGCACAAAAGTCCTTGAGTCAGTTCCTTGCCAGGTCAGGTCAGAATAGTGTGATTATAGTTAACAACAATGTCTTGTATATTTCAACATAGTAAGAAGGGAAGAATTTAAATGTTCGCAACACATAGAAATGATAAATACTCAAGATGGTAGGTACCCTAAATACCGTCTTAATGATTTCACATTCTATCACATAATAAAATACTACACATATCCCATAAAAATATACAAGTATTATGGATCAATTAAATAAAACAATCTCATTTAGGAAGGGGGTGTTCTTTTTCTATAGAAAAAGTAAATGGAGCTACACAGGGAAATATCAAGTATGTCCATGTGCACATTGAAAAGTGAGAGTGTGGCTTGACCTAAGAACAAAGACTTTTACACTAGTGTGGCAGATGGGTTGCTAATGTGGAGATAGATGTGTGAAGCTGCTTTGGTCAAATGTCATAAAACAGCGCACTATTACTAACACTGCTAGTTCTCTGGAGATAATGAAATCTCTCCAGTGACTATTTGACTTCCCAGGTAGTATGTACACAGCAAAAAGAAATCATATTTTCCAGATGATATAGGGGTGCAGGCTTTTGGGAAATATTATTTATCACTTAAAATTAATAAATGGTTGTTCTGATTATAACTGAACTTGTGTTTAAAATTTTTTTTTTATATGAGAGAATACCATGTTGACAGGTTTCTTATTACAGGTGTTGATAATGGTGATATAGGTAGATGATAGAAAGAATAGATGATATATAGATGACAGAGTTGATAATTACATAGATGGTAGATAGATCAATGATAGAGATGATTGAAGATGATAGAAAAATAGATGATAAATAAAGATAGAGATGACAAACAGGTAGATAGATAGGCAGATATGTAGGTAGACAGATGATAGATAGATCTAGATGATAGATCAAAGATAGATAGATAGATAGATAGATAGATAGATAGATAGATAGATAGATAGAATCTGACCTCATATCTGCTGCCTGTGAGCTTGAGCACTCTGTTATCCCCTGAAGGATAAAAATAAAGTTGAGCGTGCAATCACTTCATGGTTCTATGTTCATCAATCACCATTTTGAGGTGTACTGATTACAACAGCAATTCCTCAGGGTGCCTGGGCTTCTGCATTCTACACTAAGTAGCATTTCCATATTCTGCATGTGTTCTTCCTTTTAAAATTATTTTATTTAATAAAATCAAGATAATTCTGAACCTGGAATTTTAACAAACACTTGTATTATTTATCACAGAAAGTCTGTATAAAATTCCTACCTGGTGAGACTCTTTGATTCAAAAGATTTAGAGTATAGGGAGTACCTGTATGTTTAAATGTTTCATAGATTGTACTAATAGTTCAGATAAAAATTAATGGGTTATTAAGTACTAAAAAGAAAGTAAGTAAGAACTATCAAAAGTTGTATCATGAACGTCTCATTTAACACTAGCAAACTGATCTATATAGGCAGGAAAACCCACGAAAACTCTTAAAGGGATGAAGAGATGCAAGTCAAATACTGGCTTCAGGGGAAAGCGAAATAACTTAGACTGATATTTTGGTTTCCTATAAGAGTTGCTTTCACAAGATGTTTACCAAGATTCTGTATCCAACGCTGCAAGTGGTTGTATCTCCTGGGAGACATTCTTAGTATAAGAAATGTTAAATTTATCACGATGTTGCATCTTTCTTCCCCTGAGAAGCAGCAGTAGGAAAGCTAGACATCTTCTTAAAATAAGAAATAGCTTTAGGAAAATCTTCAGAGAGAGGTGATCTTTGGGGGCAAAACAATTTTGTTGGTATAGCTTGATTTTTACCTTTGTTCTAATTTAAAATGCAAGTTTCAAAACATGCAGCTGAAAATGTAGCTAAACCTTTAGAATAGCTTCATTGTAATTTCTTTTTAAGAATCAGAGCTTCTGTCTCTTCTTTGAATTCTTAAGAAAACTGTAATATTAAACAAATAACTTTTTTGTAATAACTATAAATTGTTTTTTAATGTGTTGACATTGCAGCATATAAAACCAACACATACTGATACTAAAAAAAAAAAAAAAAACAACCAAAAAAACCAAAAAACAAAACCTCTGTTTTCCACCCAGGTACATAACTCAGTAAATACAACGTAGCATGTGCTATGCTAGTACATTCAGAAGAACATGGTGGAAATGCATGGGTGATTCATGTTGTGCTACTGTAATGCACAGTAATAAAGATCTTTGACTCTGCAGTCAACCAGCATGAGTCTAAAGCCCAGATTTCACATCTCTTGCTTGTATGTTGATTGATTTCTTAAGCTTAAAAATTTCCTTTTTCTTACTTGTAATTTGGAGGTAATAATAGTACTTATCAGGCCGTGCACAGTGGCCCGTGCCTGTAGTCACAACAATCTGGCAGGCCAGCACGAGAAGATCACTTGAGTCAAGGAGTTCAAGACCAGTCAGGGCAACATAGAGAGACCTATTCTCTTCAAAAAATAAAAAATAAAACAAATTTTAAAATAAAAAAAAAACTAGCTAGTGTAGTGGCATGTGCTACTTGGGTGCTAAGGTGGAAGGATATCCTGAGCCCAGAAGGTCAAGGCTGTAGTGAACAGTGATCAAACCACTGCACTCCAACCTGGGCAACAGAATGAGATCCTGACTCAAAATAATAATATTAATAATGATAATCATAATTATAATAATGCAATGAATAATCTAATAACATTATGGAAAGTAAATAAGATCATTTATATAAAAAACTTAGTTTGGTATATGACACAGAGTAAACGTCAATAAAGATGAATTATTGTTTTTTTTATTATCATTTCTACCACAAGACAGGCTTATGTAGAAAACAGAAGCGTGAAGTGTATGAGCAGAGGTGAGTGAAAGAAGTTTTCTCTATACCAAACGGAGACATTTGTACTTTATGCTGAAGTAAATAAAGAACCATTATGGATGGAATAATGAGTGTGTTGATCAAATATATGAGTTAGAAAAACTATCTTACTAGTTTAGGTGACACCACATTATGAGCATGAGCACTGGTGCACCAATCTTTCCCCACACCCAATAAATTAACTTACTGCTAAATAAATAAATAATATTCACATACTGCTAAGATTTCTCTTAAGAATGGTGAAGAAAATATTGAATTAGTTTATTTCTGATTCAATAGTGACAACATGTACAGATCCTGGGCACATGCCAGAAAATTTTAAATATTTCTCTTAGAAATTAGAGTGTTTCAAATTAAAAGAAAGTAACACAAGATCATTCCCAACAACCATTTGTTGCAAAAATGGGGACTCAAGTGAACACTATTATAATAGTGTAGGATATACTATCACTTTAATAAGTACCATGACTTCTAATTAGTGAGGAGTATGAAAATATTTATAAGTGCCCTGCAATGATCACAATGTGATAGGAAACAATTATGATTCGTATTGGTGACAAAGTAACAGATATTACTATATTACACTGCTTTTTTTCTTATATTTATAATTGAACAAAATGCTATGTTTTAATTAGAGGTTATTGAAAATAAAAATGTAGTTACTTTTCCCATGTAAGTTCATTGATTGCTTTCACTTCATCTTCAGAATTCTTCACAAGATGAATGGAAACCAAGTTACTGGACTATGTGAAGTAAAGAACAGCAATTTTTTATCTAATCATCCACCCACCTCTCCATTTGGATTTTGATGTTGTTCAGAAACAGACTTATTTTTTAAAAGCCAATGAAATTTTAGAATTATTTTAGCAGTATTGCAGACATGATTTATTTGATCAGCAGCTATTTGTTTTTCATTCTCTCATAAAAATCACAAAGAAAATTAAAAATAGAATGTTTGATTACTATTTTATTTGGAATGGACAGCAAAGATCTCTCTGATACACAGACTTTTGAGCAAGAACACAAAGGAAAAGAAAGGACATGAAATGAAGATATCTGAAGAATGTAATTCTAACCAGAGGGCACAGAATATGCAAAGGAAACGTAGTAAGAATATAATGAGGATGTTTTAAGAAAATCACAGATACCAGGTAGGCTAGAGTATGATGTGAAAAAATGAAACAGCAGAAGATGAAGATAAGAGAAGTACTGTGTGTGTGTGTGTGTGTGTGTGTGTGTGTGTGTGTGTGTGTGTGTGTATGTGTGTGTACGCACGCATGCGTGCATGTGCATGTGGGAATAGTATATGGTGGGGATGGTGAACATCATATTTGAGCCTCAAAGCTCATGAGAAAAATACTATGAATGAAATACTTAATAAATTGGGAAGCTTTATTCATGAATTTGATATAGAGCCAGAAAAAAAGTACAAATATCTTATCTCTTTTGTGTGGAAGCTAAAAAAATTTGATCACAGGGAGGCACAGAGTGGAAAGATAGACGATAGAGATTGGGGAGAGTGAGTGGGGAGCAAGAGGAAATGGTACAAACATACAGTAAGATAAAAGGAAAATACTCAATAGTTAATAGCAGAGTTGGATGACTATGCCTAACACAAATGTACTGCACTTACTATGCATTATATACACGTTTCTCATGTATGCCATAAATTTGCACAAATAAAAATAACGATACAAATTTTAAAAGCAATATAGTATGATAACGATTTACTTAGTATTGACATTGTACTGGGTATTTTAGTAATGTAGTGAAGATTGAAATTGTAGAGGAGGATGTATGTATATTACGTGCAAATATTATGACATCTTACGTAAGAAACTTGAGCATTTCCAGATTTTGGTATCTGCAGGCCATCTTGAAACCAATCATGCATGTATTCAGAGGGACAACTATACATGTATAAATATTAAATATGTATTTTTTCCTTTTAATCAGTTTATGTCAGCTTGACTCTCAGTTCTAGCTGGAGACCCTGAGAGAGTAGAGAAAACATTTTGCCTCTCCTATAAATACACCAACATTAATAACTTAGAATATTTTATAATGAAACACTTGTCTTCTAATAGCAATGCTGCTTATAACTAAAAATAGATATAAAGAAAACTATTCAAGACTTAAGTATTAAAAGATAAAATTTACTGGTAAATAAAGTCTGCACTATGTTTCTGGAATAAGAAAACCAATATTACACATACGTCAACTCTCTCAATGTTTATCTGAAGAAAAGTATGTGAAAGAATAACCAGAAAACAATGGAGGAAAAATAAGGAGGTTAGGAGTAGTAGAGGGAAAGGCATATTAGATATCAGACTACATTTAAATTACTACTTAAAAAGCACAAATAGGAGTCAAGGTCAAAATTGACTCAAAAATTTATTCCTTAAGATAAGATAATATATCCAATTTGTGGTCCAAGTGTTAACCATGACCAGTGCATCATTTACAAGTACTAACAACAACAAGAAAAGTGTTTGAAGATGCTGCAAACACTAATGGATTAGTATGTATTATTTCTACTTCTTTCATTATTATTATTATTATCATTTGAAATTATTTACAATGAGCAGCAACAACCATCACAATAACCAATATTCATAGAGGTTTTACTAGATTCCATGTAATATGAGAACACAGGCATACCATATCTAATTTTGAAAAGAATTATATAAGAAAATTTCTTTAGATAGTTATTATTTATCTCCATTTATGGATGAAAATATTGTGGTTTGAAAAGTTTAAATAACTTCCATTATTTACAGATAGTATCAAATCTGTATTTCAAAATTATATATATTACTAAAAAAAAAAAAAAAAAAAACTGCACAGTTTTATAAGCAGGTAAACATTTTCAAACAACACAATTATGTAGCAGTACTTTAAAGGATGATAGGGAAAGAATGGTGAAATCCGGGTTCCTGTTACAAAGATATTATAGTTTTCCAGTTGAGAAATAAAAGATTGAGCTGGGGCAGTAGTAGTTACCATAAAATAAATTTAAGAGCTATTTACCAGATAGATAAATGATACTGTTATTGTTGTAGGTATTGCTTATTTACTTTGAAGAGGAATCCCATGGTATTTCTGCAATCATCAGTATAAGGTCAAAATAAACTCACAGAATGATACACAACTAAAACTTTGTGAACTGCAAGAAAAGAATGGTTAAGTGCCTTACGATACCATAATCCAAGGTCATGGTATTCTATTTTGTGTTTGTGAGTGTGTGTGTGCATGGGGGGAGGGAGTGGTTTCCTTTTGAATTTTTATTTATAAAATTTAGATTGTATTGAAAAAAATCCTTTAATTTTCTTTTGCTTAAGGGAAGTTTTCAGATACCTTCCTGAAAGTCAATACTATTGGTAAATAGACGATTATTTTAAATCTTCCTATTCTCTACCCCCCACCCCTCCACACACAAAAACCTATCCTAAGCCTAAGAAGATTTAAAAAAAAATTAATACTCTATTTATTAAGAAACATATTTCATGTCAAATGCAATTGAGGTTACTTGAAAATCAAAGAATTTATTTCGAAATTTTATTTAGTTATTTTTGTACAAAGGTATGGGATACATACGCAATTTTGTCACATGCATACATTGTGTACTAGTCAAGTAGGGGATGTTGGGGTATTCATTATCCATATAATGTATATTGTATCCATTAACTAATTTTTCATCATCCAGCCTCTCACCCTTTCATGCTTCCCAGTCTCCACTGTCTGTCATTCTATTCTCTATGTCCATGCGTACACAATTTCTAGAACCCATCTATGAGTGAGAACATGTGATATTTGATTTTCTGTTCATGGATTGTTTTACTTGATAACAACCTTAAGTTCCATGCATATGCCTGCAAAAGACAATTTTTTTTCTTTTTGTCTAAAAAATATTCCACTGTTTATATATACCACATTTAAAAATCCATTCCTCCACTGATGGACAGTTAGGTTGATTCTATAACTTTGTTACTGTGAACAGAACTGTGATAAAAATGCAGATATCTATTTAATATGTTTATTTTTTTTCTTTGGGTAGATAACCATTAGTAGAAATGCTGAAACAAATGATATTTTTAGTTTTAGTTTTTTAAAAAGTCTCCATACTGTTTTCTTTTAGGGATTGAACTAATTTACACTGTCATTAACAGTATATAAGAGTTGCTCTTTTTTTTTGCATCCTAGCCAACCTCAGTTATTTTTTGTCTTTTTAATAATAGTCATTTTGACTAGAGTAAGGTGAAATCTCACTGTGATTTTAATTTACATTTATCCAATTGTTAGTGACATTGAGCATATTTTCATATACTGTTGGCCATTTATGTCTTCTTCTAAAAAATGTCCACCCATGACCTTTACCCAGTTTTTCTTAGAATTCTGAGGGGCTTTTTGCTTGTTGAATTGTTTGCATTCATTCCTTTAAATTCTAGATATCAGTCTCTTGTCAGATGAATAGTTTGCAAATATTTCCTCCAATTCTATTGGTTATGTGTTTACTCTAGTGATTATATGTTTTGCTGTTCACAAGCTTTTTGGTATAATTAAGTTTTATTTGACTATTTTTATTTAAATTTTTTATTTTTTTATTTTAAGTATTTAAACAACAAATGAACATTCCGTAGACCTAAGTTGAGCGATGTGATGATTTAATCTACCTATATGCTGTATAGTAGTTTTCCCATTACCTGTGACTTCAGTTACCCACAGTCAACCATGGCTTGAAAATAGGTGAGTAAAATAAAATATTTTGACAAAGTGAGAAACCACATTTACATAACTTTTATTATAATATATTGTTATAATTGCTTTTATGTGTTTTAGTTATTATTGTTAATCTGTTACTGTACCTCATTTATAAATTAAACTTTTAACATATTAAAAAAACATAGTATATGTAGGGTTCAGTACTATTTTCAGTTTCAGACTGCCAGGATTCTTGGAATATATTTCCTGTGGTTAAGAGGGGAACTACTTTATGATTACCACAGTCATACTAATTAATAAATGAATCACCAAGCATAGCTACCTTTTTTGTGTGTGTATATGCATGGAGAAAACACTAAATCTTCTCGTTTATTAAATTTTATGTATACAATACTGTATTAATAACTATATTCACTATGCCATATACTAGATATCTAAAACATTCATTTGAAACTGAAAATTTGTCCCCTTAGTTTGCATCTCCCTAACCCTTATCTCCAGCCTCTGGCAATCACCCTTATACTTTATGCTGCTATGAATTTAAATTTTTTAGATTTCTCATGTGAGTCAAATCATACAGTTTTTGTTGGTTTGTTTGTTTGTTTTTGTCTTAGCCTGGGTTATTTCACTTGACAGTAGTCTTTCAAATATTTTAAGTTAATTATTGTACATGGTTTAAGATAAGGGTGCATGTTTATTCTTTGTTGTGTGGATTTCCAGTTTTTTTAACCCCATTCATTAAGAGACCACCCTGTCCCCCATTCTGTGTTTTTTGGCATTCTTTTAAAGATAAGTTAACTGTAAATGTTGGATTTATTTCTGCACTTTCCACTCTGTCATATGATCCATATATCTGATTTTATGCCAGTATCATGCTGTTTTTACTACTAGAGTTTTGTTTTTGTTTTTGTTTTTTAATATACTTAGAAAGCAGGAATTGTGATGCCTTCACCTGTGCTCTTCTTGCTCAAGATAGATTTGGCTATTTGGGTTTGTGTGTGTGTGTGATTTTATATAAATGTTAGAATTTTTAAATTATAAATGTCATTGGGATTTTGATAAGGATTGCATTAAATCTGTAGACTACTTTAGGTAGCATTGGCATTTTAATAAGAAAGTTTTCTAATCCATGAATGCAAGATATCTTTTCATTTAACTGTGTCTTCTCCATTGATGTCTTACAGTTTTAATGGACAGATATTTAATCTCCTTGAATAAGTTTTTGAGTATTTGATGATCTTTGGTGCTATTAAAAATGAGATTGTTTTCTTTATTTTTAGGATAGCATGTTGTGTTAAAAATATTATTGATACTTGCATGTTGAGATTCTATCCTGTAACTTCACTAAATTTGTTAATTAATTTTAACACATTTTGGTTGGTGTCATTAGGGTTTTCTATATATAAGATATGTCATCTACAAACAGAAATTAACTTCTTTCTTATTAATTTGGATGACACTCATTCATTTATTTTTGCCTAATTGCTTTGGTAATTAGCTTGTACTTATCTCTGGGTATTAGCTGTGGGCTTTTCATGTATGACCTTTATTGTGCTGAGGAAATTGCCTTTAAATCTATTTTTTAAAGATTTTTCAAATTTTAGGATTTTAAGGAATTTTTAATTTCCTCAAATGCTTATTCTGCATTTATTGACATGGCATATCATTTTTATTTTTTTCTGTTAACATGGTATATTGCATTGATTGATTTCTGTATGTTGAATCTTCCTTGCATCACATATATAAATTCCACAAGATGGTCATATATGATTCTTTTAATGTACTGTTCAATTTGGCTTGGTAGCATGCTTTTCAGGATTTTTGTATGTGTGTTAACCAGGGATATTAGTCATTTTTGTAGTGTTCATTTCTGAATTTGTTTGAGGATAATGTTAGAAGCTTAAAATAATTTTGGAGACATTCCTTCCTCTTCATTATTTTTTGGAAGAGTTGATTGTCTTTAATTTACATCAATGCTTGGTAGAATTTACCTGTAAATCCATTGGGTCTTAGACTTTCTATTTTGGAGAAGGCTTTTGACTACTGATTGAATTTTCTTATACATTGCTGGTCTTTTAAGATTTTCTATATCTTCATAATTTATTTTTGGAAGGTTGTATGTTTCTAGAAATGTATCTATTTCTTCAAACATATATAGTTTGTTGATGTACAGTTGTTCATAAGAGTTTCTTATTATTCTTTGTATTCCTGTAGTATTGATTGCAATGTCTCCTCTCTTCATTTGTAGTTTTATTTATTTGAGTCCTGCTTTTTTATTAGTTAGTCTAAAATCTTGTTCATTTAGATTATCTTTTCAAAAATCCAACTTTCAGATTTGTTAATTTTTTCTACCATAACTCTAGATTCTATTTTATTTATTTTTGTTATTATTTTATTTTATTTTATTTGCTTGTTGCTTAGTTTTCCCTCTTCTTTTTCTTGTTAGTTCCTTGAGATGTGAATTTAGGTAGTTTATTTCTCTAATTTTAATTCAGAATTTATTTTGCTCTAAACCTCCCTCTTGGAACAGCTATTACATGCCATAAATTTTGATATATTGAAGGAAATGGCTTAACTTCATCACTTTTGGCTTCTCACCTGTACTTTTTGATATGGTGAAAACGTTGTTCCATGGATAGATTCTAAGATTTATAAGGTCAACTACTTTATCAAACTGTTTTGCCTTATTTCTCTAATGACTAGTATAATACTTAGCACATAGCTTATTTATATTAATATGTGAAACTTTGCTAAATTATAAAAATATGTGTTTGAGAATAAAAGAAAAATGGAAAAAAGAAGAAAAAAAGAAAAGAAGGGAAAAGGAAACAAAATGGTAAAGTGAAAGGAAGAAAGCAGGTCAAAAATGAGCAAGACGTGGTAGCGTGCACCTGTAGTTCCAGCTACTTGGAAGGCTGAGGCGGAAGGATCGCCAGAGCCCAGCAGGTCGAGGCTGTGGTGGCCGGGAGCGGCCACTGCACTACAGTCTGGGCGACAGAGTGAGACTCTAACTCAAAAAAAAAAAACCCCAAAAAACAAAAAAAAAAAGAAGGATGAAAAAGATGGAGAGACAAGCAATAGAGGTTACAATAATATAGGAGAAAGGGTTTAAATGATGTAGATAAAGAAATAAAGAACTCTGTGACTAAAAGAAGAGTAACAAAGCCAAGAAATCAATGGTAAGTTCAATAAACTGAAAATATATAACTCACATTTATACAAAATGTGTATCCTAACCTTCAAAATAATGTAGAAAAATGCTTCCTTTTATTAGTTAGAAAAACAAAACAAAACAAAGTCATCCAACCAATCACCACTGACAACAAAATAAAAATGAAGTATACCACTCAAGTTGACTAAAAGCGAAATATTGCCAGAATGTCTATTTATAAAAATATTATGTCTTGTGTTTCCTGCCATAGACTGATAGAAGTGTTTTCAGGAGTCATAGACAATTCCAGTTAAGAATATTCTCCACAGATTTAACTCTCTGCTTACTTCCTTCATTATTCAGAAATTAATAGTGCCTACTATGGGTCAACCTCTGTCTTGAAATATAAGAGTGAACAAAGCATACAAATATCCTTGCCCTCTGATACATTGTATTATTAAAATGTGGACAGAAAATAAATACTCAGAATAGCAAAAATAGAAAATTGTATAGTATTTTCAATAATAGAAAATGATATTAACTTAGTTCCATTCAAGAAGGACTAGAAGATGCAGTCCTTTCAACAGTTGAATACACACTAAGAATAAGGCAATAAATATTTACTTGTGCTAATTAGACTTTTCTCTAAAAACTATTAGTTGATGTCTTAAATAGCCAGATGTGGAATCATAAACTGGAGTCATCAATAATTCTAATTATCTTTATTTTTACTTCATGATTTTGTGAAACTATTATGTTCCTTGAAAAAAAAAATTTCCAATGAGTAGTGATATTCAATCATAAAAACTGTGGAAAAACCCTACAAGCAGTTATTGATAAATCGGAACATAAAAATAAAGAATACTTGAAATTAAGAAATATAGCATGAAAAATTAAGGTAAAAACAATGTGAGAGAGACTTCTGCTTCCAACATATATGAAGTAACAAAGACACCATTCCATTTCCTACCTAAACCAACAAAACTAAACAGACAATACACACACACGTGTGTGTGTGTGTGTGTGTGTGTGTGTGTGTGTGTGTGCGCGCATAAATGGTCTTCAAGAATTTAGGGTCAGGCAGCCATGATTTCCAAGAAATGAAAAAAAAGTAAGTTATACAATTATCTCATATTGCTCCTTTTAAAGAATTTCCAGACTATGGTAGAGGGAAGGGTAACTCTGAACAAAGTCAGAAACTTCCACACAGAGTTGAGAGTCTAGGAAGACAAAGACTGGTGAAACTTTCAGGACAGAGTACAAGAAAGAAGAATGCTGTACACAAAGGAAACCCCAGAGGTCTGAAGAGGGATGCCATAAGTATTTAGCAGGGTATCGATCAATGCACAGTGTAAAAAAAAAACTACCCAAGAAAAAGGAAAGACACATCCAGCACTCACAAATAGCCAGAAATAGTGCCAGTTCTCACCACTACATGGGGAAAATTTTAAATTTTCAGGATATTGAATAGTACCAAGGCTGATCTTGCCTCACATGCGGAGAAGTGCTAGTCTTTGGCTAAGTACTCTTCTGGACCTGCCTAACACATCATGTAAGTCAGACTCTGAAAGGATCACACAGTTCCAAGAAACTTAATTGTATCTCAGAATAAAACTCAAAAATATTTACAGAAACATAAAAATATACAGTACACAAGTAAACCTCACAAATCTGACAACACATCAAACATAACCAACATACAGAGAAATAAAAAAGAGTGAATAATGAAAATTAGAATTAATCAATAAAACTGCAGAGAAATAACACATATATGAGAACTAAAACTTGCAAAAATACATTAAAACATTAATATATCCATCCTACATATTCAAATACTTACATAGAGAGAAAAAAAGATATGATATTTAACTTACAGAGATAAAAATTACAATGTCCAAGATAAAAAAATTGAATTGATTGTCAGCAGACGAGATATTGTACAAAAAGAAGCTATTGAAATTGAACAAAGAGTAATAGAAACTTACCAAATGAAATAAAGACAAAAAAGAAATTTATAAAAAATATAAAGAGCATCAGTAAGCTGTCAGAAAATGTCACTTTGTTTTCGTATAAAATTGGAGTTTCCACAAAAGATGTTAGGGAGAACAATGCACAAAAAATATTTAAAGTAAGAATGTCTAAATTTTCCCCAAATTTGATGAAAACTATAAAATTACATTTCCAAGAAGCTTAACAAATCCAAGATATAAGAAAATTGAAGTTCAAAACTGCACCACATCATAAGCAAATTTCTCTGAATCAGTAATGAATATCTTAAGACATTCAGAGAAAAGACTGCTAAGTTAGAAGAAACAAAAGTAAGAATAACAGGAAAGGTTTCACCAAAGACAATGCACTGGAGAAGAATGTAGAGCAACATCTTCAAAGTATTTAAAGAAAAAAAAAGTCAAACTAGCATTCTCTATTTTGTGAGTATCTCTTTCAAAATTGAGGTAAACTAAAAACTTTCTCAAACAAGCAAACGGTAAAAGAATTTATCGACAGTAGATTTGCACTATGGGAAATATTAAAGAAAGAATACTAGAAATTGTAAATAAATGAAAGTACACTCTGGCTGGGCTCCATGGCTCAGCCTGTAATCCCAGCACTTTGGGAGGCCGAGGCGAGTGGATTGCTTCAGCCGGTGGGTTTGAGATCAACCCCGGCAATTTAGCGAGACTTCGTCTCTGGTTGTGGTGGAGTGCGCCTGTAGTTCTGGCTGCTTGGAAGGCTGAGGCAGAAGGATCAACGGAATCCAGCAGGTCGACGCTGGTGTGACTGTGAGTGTGCCACTGCACTCCAGCCTGAGCCACGGAGTGAGATTCCAACTCAAAAAACAAACAAACAAAAAGGTACACTCTCATAAGATTTTCAGTTTCTGTGAAGTTACAGCATCTCTTTGTAACAATTAATAGGAAAATAGACAAAAAGGATAGAGAATATTTTAACATTATCAATTTTCTACTTGATCTGACATTTATAGAATGTTCAATGCAATAATAGCCAAATATGCATTTTTTTTTTTTTTTGTAAAGTGTAGCTAGAACATTTATCAAGATAGACTATATTCAGGGACACAGACAAGTCTCAATAAATTTCAAACACTGAGCTAAACAAATATTTTATCTTACTATAATAGAATTAAATTATAAATTAATAGCAAAAGAATATCAGAGGATATCCTGAAATATGTGAGAACTAAAAAACACCTATATCAATAACCTGATCAAAGAATAAATCAAAATTTAAAATTATTGTGAACTGAATAAAAATGAAAACCCAACACATTTGAACTTGTGGAATGTCTCTGAAGCAACACTTTGGCAGAAATTTATAGAAGTAGGTGTTTATATCATAAAAGGAATAAATTCTCAAATCATAGCCTGAGCTTATACCTTAAGATAGTACCTTTTTTAAAACAAATGCAAACTATGGAAGAAGAGTAATGATCAGAAAGGAAAACAAATAGAAATCATGAAAACAATAAGGAAAATGAAGCAAAAATCTAGTTCTGTGGGATCAATATGTTTTACAAACGTGTAACCTGAATGATTAGAGAAAAGAATAAAAAAGACATAAATAGATTGAGTTTCCTATAGGTAATGAGGGGAGCCATCAGTTTTTATTTAGGAATTTCCAAATATTTCTGATATCTTCTAATCTCCTACTTGAGAGAGAGAGAATTTTAGGTGTGAGGGTGAAAAAGGTGGGCTGTGTTCTCAATATTCAGTATGAGGGCATTCTTTTAATCCCCAGGATTTAAACTGGTACCTCCTCTACCACTTACGCTGGTATTTTGGGTTTGAATACAAGAGCCATCTTGTTTCATTCCTGTGGAAACTATATTCCGGGAATCCTATGGGTAAGGCTACATATCCACAGGTCTTTAAAAGACCCATGACAATTTTCACACTTCACCTTTCAGCTACTATGGTATCTGGTGCATTGGATTTCGTAAAACGAAGAGTTCCTCAAGGTGAATGTCATCTCTTTGCTCTTCCTTTCTCTTGTCTCATGGGTTTTAAGTTTTCACCATTAACAAATTATTTACCATTCTTCCATGTGATTTATTTTTTACATGATTCCAGATGTTTTCTAGTTTCATAAAGTAGGTTTGTTATTCACTCCCTTATGCTCATTATATCTTTGCATAGTTTTGATGTGGATTGCCACAGTCCTGAAAATACTATTTGTAGAGTTTTCTCCAATTTTATCAAACAGGTCAATTGTATTCTTTAGCTTTCTTCAGCTTATAACAGTTTGATGATCTTTGTTTCTCTTAACATTGCTCACTTTATCTTTGAAAAAATATAAGCCAGCTGTTGTAGAATCTTAATTTTGGTTTTCTAATGCTTTTTCATTATTAAATTCAGGTTATTTAGCAAAGATACTACAAAAGATGTGCTGTGTCCTCTTCAGTGTATCACATTCCAAGGAAAATCATGAAAATCCCATTATTGCTGATATAAATTTTAAACCCTTCATTGAGTCGGGGTATGAAACTTTCTCCACATTTTCTTTACAGCCTATTTGATAAGGAAATAACTTTTACCATACGACTATTCTCTTTGCCATCAAATTTTCTCTCAGTAATTTCAGCATTCATTGATAACACTTGCCTGAATTGTAAAAAAGATTGTTGAATTTTGACTTTTCTAATTTTATGATTTATTCAATATTGATTAGTGGCATTTTTCTCTTTATTCATTTAGCATCATTGTGAAATTAGAGTATAATTTTTATTTGATGTATTATAATCTATTATTGTCATTATTCATTTTAATGCTCAAAATTATTATAAATTGTCAGTGAATAATCTTTCAAATTTCCTTCTATGATTTTTTGTTATGATCTCAGGGCTATTAGCACCCTGTTTTTTTCTGGCACAAAAAGAAGTTTAAGATTCATCTAAAGTGCTCTCTATGCCAGCCCTAGATAAACTGTTACTCCAAAGAGCAATGATTTTATCAAGTGATGCTCAAGAAACTAAGACTTTGGATTCTCATACTCACTGCTACAGAAATTGTTAAAAATATCTGCATGCATAAATGAATGTATGTATATGTGTATATGTATACCATTTTTATCATACTAAGAGTGATAAGTTTATATCGATGCTTACAGATTTTTTATTCTGAATCCAATTTTCTTTGTTGCCTTTTCTAATTTTCTCTCTTCTCACACTGTTACAATCATGTCTCTTAACAGCATTTACTCATTTGCTAGTTCTGCAACATTAAAAAGCACAGCATTACTGAACCAATGCCACTAAAAACACAAACTTACTAATTAACGTTTAAGAGATTCATTTGTAGTTATATTTGTCTTTAGTCTAAGAATACAGAATCAAAGTACCATATTCAAAACTTACTTGGATCAATATTTTTTTCCTTTTGTACTAATATTTTATTCATTCAATACACAAGTGGGTTCATTCAGTTCTGTTTACTTTCAGAACATGCTTTTTATGTCTGTTTATTTTATTTTTATTACTTTTTTCATTTTATTTTATTGTATTTTTTCAACTTGAATGCTTTTTTAAAAAAAAGAAACTTCAAAATTAGTATAAGCTTCAAGCTACACACAACGTGGATAATTTTAATTCAAATTAAAACATTAGGATGATCACCACTTAAATTTTACATTAAAATAATCTTTTATATTCTTGTGCATATATTTCATTATTATATTAACACAGTTAAATATGACAAAAAATTTGGTTCAATATTCTATGATCAGTGTTTATAGTTTCCTGGAATGGATAAACCATATATAGATGGCCTGTATATCTTTTAAAACAATCTGCACACATTTGAGACTTTGAATCCTCCTTAAATAGCTAGATGTTTTTAAAATTTCATTTTAGCTGGAGGCTTAATTTGAAAATTTGTTGATCTTTGAACTTAGCACACATTTCAAGAAAATAAAGTTTTACAAGAACAGAGTTAATTTTTTGCAATAGTTTTGATGTATAAATTATGATTAAGTGCTTCCTTATAGTTGAATATGAACAGATGCATGTGATGAATATAACAAAAACAGAAACAGATGGGTTGCCACATGCATAACATCTTAATACATCTCTTTTTATGTAAGACAATTGCTATAGCAAGTATCCTATCTTTAACTGGTTTTCTTAGAACTTGCCAGTTCTCTAAAGAAAAGAACAAAATGGCTTTTTAAAATGTACTATGCATATATACAATTCACACTATATTTGGTTGTTGTTGTTTTAGGGACATACTAACTTTCCCAGTTTAACACAACACTCACACACACACACTCACACACACACACACACACAGCATTTATCAAGTCTATGTGAGGCAATATAGTTACTGATCTTCTACTAATTAAAGTAAGTGCTAAATAAGGTAAGTTTCGAGGACTTTTTTTTGCAAGCAGAAAAGAAAATATGCATCTCATTGTAATTTCACCAGAAACATATGTGTAAATCCCTTTGCTTTTTTATGATCTATTTTCATGAGCATGCTTTATAGAGTATTAATGCTACCACTTATTCTATATCAGAACACTTTTCTCCATATGCTTGAAGAACAAATATGAATGCAGGATGAGTTTAACTTTGAATATGAAGAAAAAGTTAAAGAGAGAATTAAGGCAATTATATAAAAAATACAAATGTCTATAATCTTCTCAGGCTATTGAGGATCAAAAAGGATTTAGGTTTGGATTATCCAGATTGATAAAATTGATTACATAATTCCCTAATTTTCCATTTGAATATCATTGTGTGATTACAGATTTAAATTAAATTAATGTTCATGACAAGTTTGACAATTTGGGTCACCAAATCCTCTTTTCTTCTGGAGACATTTTGCCAGTTGATTCAAGTTGCTTTTCAGTCTTTTTGACCTTTAAGTAAAAGCATACGGATTATTTTGTAATACAGTCAAATAACATTTTTCTACAAAATATAAAGCATATACAACCTTGGGAACACCTAAATTCGTTTCAACTTTTCATCAAGTTCATTGTCATATTTTTTACTAAGCTGCAGTCTTAACATTTAAGCCATTCAGCAAACCTTGTATTTATAAAATTAACCAGCCTATGTTTGAAACTTTCAGCCTATAGTTACACTCATTGATCCCTTAATAGTAAAGTCTTATTGGGTAGATACTGTGATAGCATACTCTTTGTTCTCACTGTATGTAAATATTTGCATTCTCATCGATGTAATCTAATTAATTCCTATTAATATAAATAGATGATCATATATAAATAATATGTGTGTAAATAAACATAAAATATTATAATTAGATGAACATATAAAGTATTCATTAGTACAAACTAGTTTTTATAATTCATTTTTTCTGAAAATATATGTTTAGTTCTTATTGAAATAAAAATAAAAATAAAAAAATAGTAAGATATACATTATTTACTTGGATAACCATAAAAATTGACTTTAATTAGTATAAAATAATAAATATTTAAGGCAAAGCTCCATCTAAGCAACATAAAACCTGATCATGGAAATTGTTTTTTCTTTCTATTGTCAGAATTAGGAAATATGATGATCTTTTGGGTCATTCAGTTACAGTTTACTAGAAGAATGAAAATTATGATAAGCATTGAGGCAGAAGGCTGATGAAACAGATTAAAAAGCAATCAAACTAATAATTAAATTATCTTCTTAATATTTTTTCTTTCAGCGGGGGCATTATTTTAAATGTTCACCACACAATGTTAATAGCTTTCCCACTACAGTAACACTTGCAATTACAGATAAGGTATGCAAACGTGTTTGTACCCTAGTAAGGTCTTTAACCAGAAAATAATGTGCTAATATCGTTTTGTTTAAGAATATGGAGTGTCGCTTACTTTGTATTTATTTAAGGTATAAAAGTGACTAATTAGTCATGACAACCTGGTATATGAAACATAATTATAAAGTCATCCAGCAAGCTAGTCTTTTTCATGTTTATATAACGCTTTCCTAAATTAAAATATAATGGGGCTCAGAACATAATTAAGATAACAGAAGGGCAAGTCTCTTTCACTCTCTTGCTCTCGTTTTCTCTCTCTCTCTCTCTCTCTCTCTCTCTCTCTCTCTCACACACACACACACACACACACAATTAAAGAAACAATATTGTTAATGGATACATAATTATTCATGTAGAAAATTATATAATTATGTTTTTAGCAGCATATCTCATTTAAAAAAAATATTATGTCTAGCATGCCTTCTGCACTCATGGCAAAGTTGGAGATTAAGCTACACAAAATAGATTTGAGACACAAAAGTATACATCTAAATAAATGATTCAGTCTCACAATTTCAGATCAAATTACATGTTGTTTTGAGAACTGCCTAGTACCAGGGATTATGCTCATGTTCTGCCATATACTAACTAATTAAATGGTGGAATTCAGTCAGATCCAAGAATGCAAATAGGCACAACAGCATGAAAGTAAATAATTATGTTCAATTACTCATCAAACATTTATTGGACCCTGATAGGTGCAAGGCCCTGAGCTTCATGCCGTGAACACCATAGTTAGATTCAGGGATGACTAAAACTGAAAGTCACCAGAAAAGTGAGGGACACACGATGTGCCCCAGGAAAACAGAGGAGATAAATATAACAGAGGATTCGAATGAATGAGAGAAGGGGAAGCCAGCAGGAAAGCCTGTGTTAAGGTGAGAATAGGAGATTCAGCTTATTTGAAAATGTTTCTGTTTCCTTGAGAGTAGGAGATGTGGGCATACACAAGTAAATATACAAAAAAGAAAATATACAAAATAAAATATGCAAGTTAAGGTATAGTGGCTATGAAAGAAAAGAGTGTATGTATGTTTCCTGGCTTACATTATTATCAACTTAAGCTCTTCTCCCCCGCCCCACCCAGTTTGGGACTTTCCAAAGCCCCAAAATACTAGCTGGGATTACAATTGTAAAGGATGAATAAAAGCTTACGTTCAAATGCTCTATTGGACGTACCCTATTTTTGCCAACAAGAATGTATCCACCCTTCTTCTGTTTAAACAACGCACAACAGGGGCTTTATGAGAATACAGCCTAGGCAATAGGACAAGACTCCATGCTTAGAAGAGTGCCATGCTGGATTTACTACTCTATTGCCATCTAAAAATCCTTATTTCTTTTAAACAAAAGATCCTGCACTTCAGTTTTGCACTGGGCCTGCATACCAAGTACCTATACTTTTCTTGGGAGAGCATACAGTGTCCTCTCCTTTGTGTAGGCCCTGTTTATCTTAGAGTGCTAGCATCATCACATTCTTCTGGAGGTGGAGATTCACAGGAACACCATCTGAATCTTGCATAGCAGTGAAAATCAAGTCTAAGCTCACTGATTTTTTTTTTTTTTTTTTTGTCAGACATCACTCTGTCAAACAGGCTGTAGTGCAGTGGTGAGATCTTGGGTCAATGCAGTCTCAAACTCCTGGGCTTAGGCCATTCTTCTGTCTCAGCCTTCCAATAGCTGGACCACAGACACATGTCACCACGCCATGACAAGTTTTGTATTTTTTTAAAAATTCTGTAGAGATAAATTCTCAGTATGTTGAGCCCAGACTGGTCTGGAACTCCTGGGCTCCAAAATTCTCATACCTTGGCCTTCCAAAGTGCTGGAACTTTAGGCATGAGCCACCAAGTCAGCGCGATTGATTTTTGTTAACTGTTTAGTATTCTAAGACTTTTAAGCTTTCTCTTCTCCACCGAATGAGAAGGTAAAGGATGTGAGACCTGGAAATATTGCAGTTGCCTTGAGGTCATGATTTTAAAAGTGAAAGCCATTTGAGATGCAAGTCAGCACACAGACTAGAGGAAAGCTGAGCCAGGACTTGTGCAGTTTCCTGATGCATCATTTGAGCTCTTAGAACGTGCTGCATTTCACAAATTTCTTAACATTTTTAATTGAGACAATGTGTTTCCTAGCTTCAACCAGGTTTGATTCCATTTTTCTGACCCTTTGAATAGATAGAATCCTTAAGAAAATACATTGAACAGAAGTATTATAGAGGAAATACTTATCTTTTACTTTAATTTTAACAAAATCTCTTATATAGATAACAACTCATATGAAAAGACTTTATTCTAGTGATAAAAACACAATACTGTATATTAAAAAAAAAAAAAAACTGCTGTGTTGATGGATGACTATGTCCCACCCACCACACCCTGCATTTTCTCTTTTAGTGGTCTTGGAAAACCTACCTTGGCTGTGTTAGAAGTCCACAAAGCATAGATACAAAAGTATTTATTTAATCATTCCTTTTGTAGCAAATAAACCTATTCGAATTTTATTTCTACCTTTTAAGACTAGATTTACTAATACAGTTATCTCCTATTGTTACAGTAATTAAGACACTGTTTCTTTCTATTCATTGTTTAATCATCTGTGTGCTTTCTCTGTTACAAATTACATTTATTATACCCTTGTCAGATTGTGATTTATTAAGAGACTATGTGTAAGTATAGCTCTTTACCACTTTGGGCACCCATTTAATAATTGTCTTCACAAGATTGAATACAACAGGTTTATTGATTAATGTCATGAAGATGTAAAAGAAAAAACTCTACTACGATAACGTCCATTAGATTTTTCACAGAGAATGTCTGTCATTCTTGAAAGGCAGATTTTTATTACTTCCACATCATGCTAGTATTTATCTTATTTTGTTTACATTTTTACTGTTATGACTAATGTGCTGTGGCAAATGTGAACACTTGTAAGAATTTAACTGGACTCTGAAACTGGAAGCAGGAACTCTGTG
Organism: Carlito syrichta; assembly: GCF_000164805.1. Classification (NCBI taxonomy): domain Eukaryota; kingdom Metazoa; phylum Chordata; class Mammalia; order Primates; family Tarsiidae; genus Carlito; species Carlito syrichta. The sequence goes on from NW_007245901.1 coordinate 150,615, forward strand.
ATTCAGGATTCACATTTTTTCTAATATATTCCCATATTTTGTTACATCTTAAGATGTCATTATAAACTGCACCATTATTACATGTAGTACTAAGAATTTTTTAATACAGTTTATTAAAACTATAATTAACAAAATGGCAAATTATTTTCTGATATATATTCCTATTAGGAATATAAAAGGGAACTAGATTTTTTTCCAGCCCAATAGTAGGTGTTGTCTCACTTTAATTTTGACTGATCTTGTCAATATACAATTATGGTTATTTATAATTGTATTTATATTTTTCTCTGGATTGATGAATTAAAGCACATTTTCACGTGCTTATTAGTCATTCAATGTTCCTCTTTTGTGTGCTACACATTTTCCTCTGCTCAAATTTGTTGGCAGAGATTTTTCTTTCTTGTTTCATTGGAATTGTTCATGTTATCTGGATAATTTTTATTTTTTATACATGTATGTTGCAATTATTGCTGTCCATTTGGGGTTGAACTATTCAGTCTCTCTTGAAGAATATAAGTTCTTCATATTAATATAGTCAAATGTATTCATCTTTTCTTTATGGTTTTACTTTTGTGCTCTACCTAAGAAATACTTCCCTATCCTAAGGGCATAAAATAGTCTTTTAAATAAAAAAAAGTTGTCGTATTTAATATGAGATCTATCTTGTATGATTTTTTTTCAGTTATGTGCACAGTGTGAAGTGGGTATTGCTCTTTCATTTCTTTTACTATGTATACAATCAGTCACCCAGTTGCCATTTGTTAATTTGTTCATCATACTCCCGTGATGCACCAAGTCACCAGCAACATAAATCAAATTTCCATATAGGTTTGGATCTGTCCTTTGCTCTCTACTCTGTTCTGTTGTACTAATTAAGAGTTTGTATATCAAACTGTATTATTTTATAGCTTCAAAGGTTATCCTGATATCTAAAGGATAAGCTTCCTCATGTTGAGCATTTTCAGAGACATATCTTGGCCCTTTCTGGTGCTAGGTTCTTCCCTACATATTTCGAGTTCAATAAATACCATGTTTGGAATCTTGACTGAATTTTTTTATTGGCAAGTCAATTTAAAGATAATTAATATAATTTTATGATTTTAATTACCTTATCCACCACATTATAATTATATTTATGTAATGTCATTTAATATATTTTATATTTTTCTCCAAAAATAACTTCACTGTTTTATTAGTGTCTATTGTAAATTACATTTGTATAAAAATTTTATGAGAATTATTTAAATGAGCTATTTTTGCTTGCAAGTAGAAATTCAGTAGGTTTACATGGTAATTTTATATCCATTAGCTACGATGAATTCTATTAATTGTAATAAAATTTATTAAATCTTAAAAATGTTAATTATTCTATTATTAAGAGTTTTAATTCTTTTATTTAATTTTAACAATATTTTTAGACTCTCTTCAATTCTGTATGTGGACATCCTTATTTCACAATAAAAGGCATGCATGAATTATTTCATTTTCAACATCTAAAAACTGTCACAGACCCAGCTTCTTGTATTTATCTTAAATGGATAATGAGAAAATGAATCCAGTTATTCCTGTGATTTGTATATCATCCCTCTAATTGCACAAAAATCTGGAAAATTTATTTATCTTCCAAAAACAGAGAAGATGGATATGAAATCTCTTGCCCTTTATAAGCACCATCTCTATTTTCCCAAACCCACATGGATCCCTGAAGTCTTCTGTTTTAGCTGCATACTGGGATTTGGACATTGCCAAGCCCCAAAAGTTCTGGTACTGGATCTCAACTTCCATAGAGATGCCACACAGTTTTTTCCTGTGGGCAATTGTTTCCTGCAGGGAACAGTGTGGTAGCTTTCAACATTCTTGGACATTTTCCAAGTCTGTTGGAATCTACAACCTCTCCCCGCCTCTGCATATTATCCTAGCGTAATAATTTTGATGAGCTTAGTTTTATAGAATACTAAAGAAGCTATGATTTCAAGTAATTTTTTTTTTCTCCAAGGAGGAGGTTCCCAAGATGGAAGAGAGACCTGAGAGTAGACTTATGGCTTGTAAATTAGATGCCTTTGCCAGCTCATTATTTCGTACCTTTTTCTATATCACCAAATCAATCTGTAACGGGATTAACTGGTGAAGATTCAAGACTACTGAGACAGAAATTAGCCACGTAAAGAAACTCTCGGTTGTCCCAATCTATACTCACACAATCAAAAACATCTTCTGAATTAGATGCGGTTAACAAATCAACACAAATTTAGTAATTTAAAATTTAAACTATTTATTTCTTCAGGTTAGAAGTCCAAAATCAGTCTCAATGAACTAAAGTCAAGGTGTGGGCACGCTACTCTCTCCTGGAGGCTCAGAAGAAATAATTCATTCTCTTGCTTTCTCAGCTTGCAGAAGCTGTCTGCATTCCCTGACTTATGGTTCCTAGTGTTATATCGACCTCCTGCTTCCACTGTCACATTGTTACAACTTCACGTTGATCTCCCGCCTCTTTCTTATAAAGACCCTTGTGATTACATAAGAATCATTGACACAATCCATATTAATGTTCCCATCTCAAGATTTTTAACATATCCTCATCTCCAACTTTCTTTTTGCCAAGTTAACTTTAAAATGTTCCTGAGGTTAAAATGTAGACATTAGCCGGGCTCGGTGGCTCAGCCTGTAATCCTGCGCCTTTGGGAGGCTGAGCTGAGTGGACGGCCTGAGCCCGTGGGTTCGAGACCCACCTGGGCAGGCGAGACCTCATCTCTACAATAAATCAAAAAATCAGCCGGGCGTGGTAGCGCATGCGTGTAGTTCCAGCTACTTGGAAGGCTGAGGTGGAAGGGTGGCCGGAGCCCAGCAGGTCGAGGCTGCGGTGGCTGGGAGCGGCCACTGCACTCCAGTCTGGGTGACAGAGTGAGACTCCAACTCAAAAAAAAAAAAAAAAAAAAGATGTAGACATTTTGGGAGGATCATTATTCAGTTTATTACATTTGACTATTTTAACTATTTACACGACACATGAGGATTTCAATTAGATGATTTAAATATATAATTTTAATATTCTTATGGATTCTTCTTATATATATCTCAGTAGAGGGAAGCAACTTGCTCAAATAAATGCTTAATAATCATCCCATATTTTTTGCTCACATTCAGTTAGCTGTTAAATCATTTTTTATTTTCCTCCTGAATAACTGCTATATGCATTTCTTATTTTAATTCTCACTCAGTTTTAATTTTTTCTCATCTCTTACATATTAATTATACTAATTTTAGTAGTCTTCCTGACTTCAGACTTATACTTTGTCTGTTATTTAACACTATAGTCACCAGAACTATTATTATAAAACATAATCTGATTAAGCCACCTCTCTTCCCAACAGAAAATTTAAAGGTCTTAAGTAGATTTGTGCAATCACTTTTTGTTGCCTATAGAGCAAAAGCTAAATGCCTGCAATTGGCTGGAGAGATTCTGACTAGACTGTATAGGCTGTAATCGCATTTACTAGAGAGATGGTTTGATTAAATTTTGGATTCCCACTGGACTGAATTCTCCACAACACAAGAAAGCCTCCCTTTATTCACTATTGAATTTCCAGTGGCTGGCATGGTATGTGATAAATGTTTGCTCAATCTTTTTGGATAAAGAATTAAAGGACTTTTAAAATCTAGTCTCTCTCTTTTAAGCTTTTCCTGCCCAATTTACACAAATAGATCCTAAAACCATGTATAGTACCAAATTAATTATTGTCCTGCAACTAATTTGTCATACTCTTGTGAATTCCTCCCTTCAAATAATTCTGTAATATCTTTCTATAACTTTCCATCTTGCTGAATAAATGAACAATTATATTTGAACCTATAGACACTAAATTAAATGTTATTTCACTCTTTGTGTATGTATGTCTATTATACTTAAGAAGACATGACCAAGAGGTCATGTCCTTTGCCCAACATTTGAGTAATTTTTTTTTTCCTTTTTGATTCATTTAAGTTTCTTAGAGATTCTGGATATTAGCCCTTTGTTGGATGCACAATCTGCAAATATTTTCTCTCATTCTGTAGGTTGTCTATTTACTTTGCTGATGGTTTATTTTGCTGTACAGAAACTCTTTAGTATAATTCAATCTCAGTTTTTAATTTTTTGTCATTGTTAAACTTGCTTTTAAGGTCTTGATCATAAATTTTATGTCTATGTCAATGTCTGAAGAATATTTTTTTTTTTTTTGGTCTAGGTTTCCTCCTAGAATTTTTGTGGTTTCAGATCTTACATTTAAGTCTTTGATCAATCTTTAGTTAATTTTTGTATACGGCAAGAGGAAGGGGTTCAGCTTCATTCTTTTGCACATTGTTAGTCAGTTTTTCCAGCACTATTTATTTAGTGTCCTTTTCCCAGTGTTTAGTTTTGTTGACTTTTTTGAAACATCAGTTGCTTGTAGGTTAGCAGTGTAATTTTTGGGTTCTCTATTCTGTGCCATTTGATCTATGTGTCTATTTTTGTACCTGCCATTCTGTTTTGGTTACCATAGCTTTGTAGTACAGTTTGAAGTTTGACAGTGTGATACCTCCAACTTAGTTCTTTTTGCTTAGGATTAGGGGCTATTCAATACTAAGCAATTCAATTAAGATTTTTGTTTCCTTAAGAATTTGAGAATTATTTTTGATCTCTGAAAAATGATGCCGATAATTTCATAGGAATTGTGTCAGGTCTATATATTGCTTTGGGCAGTATTGGCAATTTAATGATATTGATCCTTCCCATCTATGGACGTGGCATGTCTTGCTATTTGTTTGTGTCATCTTTGATTATTTTCAGTTATGCTTTATAGTTCTTGTAGAGATCTTTCACCTCCTTTTGTTAGATGCATTCCCAGACATTTTATTTGTCTGTGTGTCTGTTATAAATGGAGTTGCATTCTTGATTTGGGTCTCAGCTTGAACATTGTTGGTGTATAGATATACTGCTAATTTTTGAATGTTAATTTTGTATCCTGGAATTTTTACTGAAGTTGCTTAACTTGTCTGGGAGTCTTTTGGTGGAATCTTTAGAGTTTTCTTGATGCAGAATTATATCATTTGCAAAGTGACAATTTGACTTTCTCTTTTCCTATTTGAATATATGTTATTTCTATCTCTTGCCTGGTTGCTCTGGCTAGGACTCTAGTACTATTTTAAATAGGTATGGACATCCTTGTCTTGTTTCTGCTCACAGAGGTTGTCTGATTTCTTTCTCAAGCTTTACTTGTAGTTCCCCTCACCACCAGAAGCTACCCCTTCCATTATCTCTTCTGACTCTTCTTCTATAGCCACATCTTAAATGGATTCTTCCATTTTCCTTTTCTGTCTTTAAAAAAATTAGCTAAGTTAATATGTAAATGACAAGTAATACATTGTGATGGAATACATTGTGGAATACATTGTGATGTCTTGATAAATATAATGTATATTGCTCAGATTGGGACAATTCATATATGTGTCACCTCAAATATTTATCATTTCTTTGTGTTTGGTACATTTAATATTTTTTTAACTATTTGAAACTACTTAATACATTATTGTTCACTATTTTAAATGATCTTTTGATTACAATGTGTCCACCCAAATAATACATCATAATCTCCCTGTTATATTTTCAGCTGATTAATGGCCTTATCCATCTGCAAAGTCACTTTTGAACAGCCCATAGATTAGTATTTGATAAATAAAATACTAATCACTAAATCAGTGATGAACTGATTACAACTATAGGGAGGCGGTCATCTTCAGAAGTCTGCTTGTCACAGTACTAGTGAGGGAGCATAAAATTTTAACCTTAGGAATAATAAAATGGTATCAAGAAATCGTTGAAACTTTCAGGATACTGTCTAGAAAAGTGAGGCAGGGAATAGAGACTATAAAAATAAACAACGAGAGTTTTGCTAGATATTAGGAAACTTAAAATTTTTCTTTTATATTTCTTACATTTTTAAATTAGCTTATTTTTGTTTTTCTTTTCTTAATAATCTACTCTGGGGATGAATAGGTTTAAATTAAAATTGTCTTCTTGTCATAGTTATGAATTAATAAAAGATGAAAAAGTTGAAGATGCAGCATCCTAGTCTGCTGCAGGCTTGAGCAAAAAAGGGAAGGCAGGTGAGAGCAGTGTGTGTTAGGGGTTAGGAAGAAAAGAAGAAAGCAGACTGAGTGCCTGAGGCCTGCAGGAACAAAGCTCAACTGGAGGACTGGTCACGGAAATAATATTAAAGAATAGACATAATTCTTATTTTGTTATAATTCAGTGACTTCAAACCAAAAATTTAAGATTGTCATTTTGGTTCATTAATTTTTTTTCTGTATTTGTTTTCTCACACATTTACTGCATAGATAATTCCCACAAATACGGAATCTGTTTGATTACTGCAAAGATGACTATATTTAGAAAGAAATACAAAGTGAAACATTATTTTAAAAATGCATTCTAAAATTTGGCATTTATATGTGGAGATAATAAAAATATGATTTAGTTTTTGAAATGCTTAAATTTTTATAAGTTATATTATAATAAATACTAAGAGTAAAGATAAATCTAATTAGTACTTTAGTTGTTAAAAAGCATTTTTATTTTTTGCATTACTGGGGGCAACTATTATTATATTTCCTCTTCCTACTTCTTTTTATACTTCATTCTTTTATTCAATAAAAAGTGTGTCTGCAGCCTCTAAAATTTGCCACATGCTGCAATATAAAATTGAATGAGATAGTCCTAGGCTTTGATAAGATCAGTCTGTTGTGAAGACAGGCAAAAAAAAAAAAAAAAATTCAATTCACACAGTATAGAAAATGTTACAAATGGGAAAGCTTCTAAAACTCAGCATGAAAAGATAAGGAGTGTTTTAGAATGTGAAGTAACCACCCAGTAGTTGGACTGCCTTGTGAAGATGGTTTATTTTATAGATCACCCCTTGAAGAGCCATTTAATCTATGTATTCTGAGGTTGAATTTTGATACATTCTATTTGGAAAGATCCATTCTGATATCAGATACTTTATTTCTGTAATACTAAAGTGTGTTTGCACTGGTGGAGAGGCTCCTTTGTGTATGTTGTTTATCCGTCTGATTAGAAACATCCCATTGTTCAAAAATGCCCTTTTTTGGCATTTATTCAATTTTTCTTCTGATATAGATTGCCAAAAAATAGTTTAAATTGATTTTATTAACTTACTCTTCCTGTCTTTCAGGTTGACATGTCCCTCATTCAAACAAAAAAAGATATTGTGTTTGCTGTGCAAATACGAATTCACATAAGAGGTCTTCATCTTCTCCTATGGTGACCCACCAACATAAATAGTCAAAATTAAAATATTGATTTCATGCAAACCACTTTCCTAGTGTTCCTGCCACTTACAATCATATTGTAACTCGATACCCTTCTATTAGATACACTCTAGAGCAGCTGCTACTATGAAGGATGATGAAATAATGTTTCTAGGCTTAGGTAGAGCGATCCTGAATTTATTATAGATGGGGATACCTCAGTTTAGGGTTATGCTGGCATGTGAAATGCTAAACTGTTAAAGTTCATATACATTATTTTCCTCTTTTATTAAACATGGAGTGATTTAACAGAAGTCAAAAAGCATGCTTCTAGCTATGACTGTGGCAATGAATAACCATGATGTAGCTTAAGTAATTCTCCAGCCAGTTATAAGGCACAAGATAGTTTAGATATTTAACATGATAATACAATGTATGTATGTATGCATATATGTATGTATTCATTTCTGCCCATAGTAATTTCTGATTCTCATTATGTTTTCTAGTCATTTTTGATGGGTTATTTCCAATTTTATATGACAAAAATATTTTCTAGCATTAATTCTGCACAAAAGTTTGAAATTACTCTTTCAAATTTTATAAGATAGGTACTAAAACATAAAAATAACATGGGTTTTACTGTGTACACACAAATGAAGATTAAAGGAAATATTCTGGTGGAATTTTTCAAGAGTGATATGATAAATATATACTATCATAAAATGTATTGATTATTTCACGTTTCCTTTCAGTGAATCATTCAATTTGTATAATCAATCCTAAAATGTCAAAGATCACCTTAGACAATTTCTTATTTGGAGCAAAATTATAAAATATGATGACAAGTTTCAGCCATTTCTTAATTTTTGATGAAGCATTTATTATCAAAGTCATCAAGTCTGACCAATTGCTCACAGTGGGATTTTTGAATAAGGTAGTTCTGAGTGATGATACCTTATGAACACTGAAGTTAAGCTGTTAATAATTCATGATACTAATTATATAATTTAAATTATATTATCGCAATGTCAAATTGTTCCACCATGAATTGAAGATAATTTTATCACAAAAATACAAAATGAAGACTTACCTCAGAATAAATTGAACTTAGATTAGCATCAATAAATATGAAATAAGTGTGATCCTTTTCCAAGGAAAATATATCACAGAAGTAAACTGTGATATTCTTCTGAGTTTAATGACAATAGAAAGTGTGGTGTTTGCTAAGTTTTTTTTTTCTTTGAAGTATCTCACACCTGTTTATTCCAATGGCTTATTTTATTTATTTATTTATTTATTTATTTATTTATTTATTTATTTATTTATTTTTGAG
>NW_007245901.1:159314-168061 GCF_000164805.1 Carlito syrichta
CTCAGCCTTCCGAGTAGCTGGAACTACAGGTGCGCGCTATCACACCCAGCTAATTTTTTGATTTATCGTAGAGATGAGGTCTCGCCAAGTTGCCCAAGCGGGTCTCGAACCCTCGGGCTCAGGCAAGCCACTCACCTCAGCCTCCCAAAGCACGGGATTACAGTCTGAGCCACCGAGCCCGGCTCCAATGACTTATTTTAAATGTAATACGTTTTCAAAGTTGCAGAATTGCTGCTTATACAATCAACTAAGATGACTAAAAATAATTATTGAGCCATTCTGGAACAACTTGAAAGATATTTTGTGTCTTTATCACAGTACAGAAATAAATATGATGGAGAATGGATATCTAGATTTAATAGATAAATTAGATAAATTCAGGAGCCCCTGTTTCAACAGAATTTTCATAAAATACGAGTGGCCTGAAGAAAAATGTACCAGAATTTTCCTCTTGTTTTGTGTATAACCCTGCAATCTAAGGCACTTTACACTCATATAAAGGGCAGGATAGCCCTAATCTATGTGTTCCTTAGGACCCTGAGACAATATATCCTGTGTTTCTACATAGGGCTATTATAATATCAACAATTATGATGTTTTGAGAGGAGAAGGAAGAAAATTCCAGCTCTCACTCAGCTCTTGCATATCTTCATATGCATGTGCTAGATAGTATAAGGACTATTTATGAACATTTAGCGTGACACTATGTACTCCAGAAGTCCAGAAATAACTAGAAACTTCATGAGTTTTACAATCAGATAGAGATTGTGGCACTCCTGCTAATCATTCTGTTACAAAGTCTTGGAGATCTTGGAGAATACCAAATAGAAATAATTTTGTGAAAATATACATTTTTATAAATAACAACACAAAACTAATGTTTTAAGCACTTCGTTCCTTTTAATCTGGTTGAAGGTCAAACGCGGGTTGCTGTCATGTACCAGAAAGTATTCTCGGGTTCTTAGAAGATCTCAAGCTTTTGTGACTCTTTAAAGCAAAATTCTTTTTTTTCTCTGAAGGGATGAAAACTAAGGTTCCGTCTCTAGAGCACTGCCTTCCACAGCAGATGTAGGTAGGCAGTGTTCCATAAATATTTTACAAAGATGTTACTGTTTACATTAAGACATATACTTTTATTTTTAATTCAAATTAAAAGTATAAATGAATTCATGTAATGTATCAGTTAGGGAAAAAGAAACCAATTTTAAGTAGGAATGAATTCAATACAAGGTGCTTACAAAATAAATGGGAAAACTGCAAAACAGACTCCGTTTTAAGTTTTCTGAAAAGACTCCAAGAACATTACAGAAGTGATTCAAGAGGGGGAGATACTATATCTCATCCAATTATATTAGGGCTAAACCAGAAGAAGAAAAATATATATCACTGCTGTTGCCATGGCTACCTCTCACACCCAGATGGAAAAAACAAAACAAAAAAAAACAGAGGGTGGGAGAATGTCCAGGTATCGCTGATATTTTCATGTTCTTGCTTGCCAGCACCCTGCTTGCCAGCAGCAATCAAGTACTACAGTATAATAACCTGTATGTTTTGCTTCTAAGTCTCAAAAACATATACCAAATGTTTAAGTAAAATTTCAAGATACAATAGGGTTTGAGATTCTAATCTCAATCAAATATAATGGTTCTCTACTAAATGAGATAGAATTTGAAATTGAACATGGCCCATGCAAAAAACTCAGCACATATATCATATACTCTAATAATCATTAATATAAACAAATAATAACAGAAATTTGAAGAAAAATAATGAAATATTTATTTTGGCAGTTCAGGTGCAGATTGTATTTATTTACCTTCCCAGATTTAAAAAAAAAAAACTCTACATTAAATTATTTTTTTGCTTGCACTATTTCAAAATCACATTGTCAAGTATTATTACAATAAAATAGCATTATATATCTATATTTTTTCAGTTCTTTAATTTCCATGTATTTCTTGTTTGTCTGCAGTATTTCTTGAATAGAGTCAGTTGTAAATAAATCATGATTTGGTGTTGGTTACTAAACTATCTGAATCTCATGTTACTCTTCTGTGAAACAGATGATAAAAATGGAATTGCTCGGTTAAAACAAAATGATGTATTACATAGTTTAGAAAATGACTTGTGTATGGTAAACATTGAGATAGTATCAGTTATAATAATGAGATGGTCATGATTTAACTGATGTAGAAATTATAAAGAAGACTGCCACTGAAATACATCCAGAGTCTGTACATGAGGAAAAGTGATTTTTAAAATATCTTTATGAACTGTATCTTACTTTAGTTAATGTTTAATAATACTAATATTTTTCTTTATAACTCTAAAGATCTTGCTAGTATCACATTGATACACTTTCTTTATTCTTTTTTTATGCATATAGAGTTTTCTTAGTACTGGCAGTTCAAAAAAATACCATTGAGTTATGTGTTGGGTGCTGGATCTTTTGCCCTTAATTTTTCAAGTGCAACAAGAGCATTTCCCACCCACCACCTACCAAAAAAAAAAAAATCATTTTCACGTTTATTAACTATACTCTCCTTCTTTAATTATGTCTTTAATACCACCTGTTTTGTTTGTACCTTCAGATATTCTTATTTGATATACTTATCTGTATTTATCTATCATCTATCTATATCTATAATATATATATTATCTATCTATAGTATATTATCTATCTATAGATCTATAGTATTTAACTCCCTATATGTATTATCTAATCATGTTTATATTCTTTATTTTAACATATGACGGGGGAACAAATAAAATGAAATGAGTTTTTGGAGTGTAGACCCCTTGAGGTACAGACTTCCCCTCTTAGGTAAGTGTTCTAGAAACCCATTGGCATCAGTGTACCAGCTAGCATTTATTTAAGAGGCTGCTTTCAGCTTCAGTGAATTTTTTTTTTTTTTTTTAAGATTCTTTAGGTGTATTTGCCTATTTCACAATGGGTGATTTACAATCACACCTGCCCACACCACAGCTGAGTGTTCAGCAGTTTTTGACCAAAGATGGCATGACCCCCGTGCCCTACCATTCCTATTCATCCAATACCACACTAAGCAACTTTTTGTGTTTGTTTGTTTCCCCAGATGAAAAACATCCTCATTTTGATGATGCGGAAGAGGTGAGCTACAAATGTCAGAAGCACCAAGAGGCATCAAAATTGGCGAATTCAAAAACTATTATGAGCAGTGGAAGAGGCAATGAATACAATAGGTGTATTCATCAAGCAGAGAGTACTTTGAAGGTGACTGAAGTTTAAACGTGTCAGAATAAATACACAATTTTTTTACAAATACCATTTTGGAGTGGTCCCCTCTTTTACACCTTTTTAGTTGTGTATCTTGTAATATTTTTAAATGACCTTTTTTCTTTCAAATACTATGGTTTCTTTGTGGCATTAACCCAGTTTCCCTTCTTGTTAAGATCTTGTGTAGCTATGGTGCATTTTACAACTAATGAAACAATATAGATGCCTTATCATTGGCTAGAAACCATATATCATTCAGATATCCTTAGGTAAAAACCTAATATGTTTTTTCTCTGTTCTAAAAACCAATCCAGATTACCACACTACCTTTAATCATCACATCTCTTTAATGTCCTCTTGATCATGCCAATTACTCAAAATGTTCTTGTTTTGAGAGACTTTTGAGGAGCACTAGTCAGATATTTTGTAGAAAACCTTCAATTAGGGTTTTTCTGATGTCTTCCTGACAGCTGGTCTGGAATTACAGGTTTTTGAGAGGAAGGAAAATGTAGAGTTAAATAACCTTTCTCATTACATGTGTACTTTCAAGGGTATACACTATCAATATGATTTATGACTGTTGATGTTGACCTTAATCACCTGGCTGAGGTAGTGTTTGTCAGAATTTCTACTATAAAGTTATTTTCCATTCTTTTCAAATTATTTTTTTTTTTTTAGGAAAAGTCACTATGTGCACCACACACATAAGGAGTGAAGAGCTACATTTTACCTTATTGAGGCTGAAATATCTACATACATTATTTGAAATTCTTCTTAATGAAAATTTTGTCTATTTATTCTATTTAATAAATTATTAAATAATGTATTTCAGAATGAGCCAATTTTTATTTTATATTTAGTTAAATAGTATTTGTTTATTATGTTGTTTAAATTTTATTTTATTTTGTTTTTAATTTTGGCTGTTGGGAGCTTTTAACTTGGATCCTATGTCCCTTTGACATACTTCCACCAGGTTTTGTTGTTGTTGTTTGTTTGTTTGTTTGTTTGTTTGTTTAGCAGTCTTACCATCTGGCACAGAGAATACTCCAGGCTCAGTTTATATATTCCCTGGTCTAATCCTAGAATTTGTTATTTTTTTCCCCAAGGATATCTTGTTCCTTTTATTTAACAATAGTTTTTGAAAATAAGGTACGGATGCTGGATATGTTTATTGCTATTGGAGTTTCATTGTGTCCTTTTCTGCAAACAGCTTGAAAATGTGTGTGTGTGGTGGGGTGGGGGGTGTTTTGTGTATGTTTATTCCAGCATTACAGTGAATTAAACTGTGAATTAATCTTCAACAATGAAAAAGCTAGCTCCCAACATCCAGGATCTAACCTGCACTTACTTGTTCACATTCAATATGCTATTATTGTGACTTTAGCATTGTTAACTCAATCCCTCGAATAACAATTTTAGCAACTAGAGTATACTACTGACTCTTTTGTCTTTAGTTTCACGATCTCCATTCATTCCCAAAAGTACTTGTCAGAAACATTTTTCCCCCTCCTTCCATAAAATTGTCTTATATATTCTAATATAATTAAATTAATTTGTGACAGTCTGCATTCCATCCTAGAATCACCCAGTTTCATAGTTCATTTTTTAAAAATTTGCATATATTAAGGTTCACTATTTTTTCTGCATAATTCTATGGGTTTTAACAAATGTTTCCACCATTACAGTCTCATACAAAATAGCTTCAAAGCTCAAAAACAACTTTTTTTTTTTTTAACCTAATCAGGTAAAGTGGTGCTTTGGGAGAGGTTCAAACTCCTTCTGATCTCTTCAGTGGCCATTAGGCTAGTGGCTTTCATAGTTACCTGTTTATAAAGCTGCTTGTTGGTTTTTCAAAGCTTCCACAGATCTGTGAAAAGGTGAAGGGAATAGAGTAAGTTAAAATGCAAAGAAGCTTGCTGTTTTACTAATATTCAGATATTTTTATTGAATAAATATTCTTCAGATTGTTGTAACCCTTAGACTAATTTAAAGAAGTTGAAGAAGTTGATTTTGACTATGATTTTTAGTGTTCTCATCATTTATATAGAGGATCAAATTTTTTGAAGTTCTTACTGCACTCCAGAAAATGATCTCTTTCTACTTCTCTTTAGATGGAAATGTAAGTTGCTTCCCATGACTTATAATCATCGAACATTGAATACTATTTTATTTTCACAAAATAAGTTAAATAAGTAAATAAATAAGTTGTTTGAAATGGAATATTAGCCCAAAACAATTGAATGAATATGACATAATGACGAAAGTACTGGCATAGACTGCAACATGGATTAATCTTAAATATGTGCGAACTGAAAAGAGTCTTATGCAAAATGTACTTATTACATGATTCCATTCATATAAAAATGCCCAGAATGGACAAATACAGAGACACAGACTCCAGATTAGCAGTTTCCAAGGTCTGGGATTATATGGGAATCAGGAATGACTGCTAATGAGTACTTGTCATTTGTGGTTGGTGAAATATTCTAATCTTAGATGGGGTAATGGTTGCACAAATATGTGAATATATTAAAAATGATAGAATTGTAAATTTTTAAATAGTGCACATTAAATGGATGTGTGATTTATGATTCACTTGTACTATAAATACTATACATTTATTAATAAGAAAAATGAAGATTCATTTACTTATATATTGCTACATAAACATAGAAAATTCCAAAAGTTAAATTTCGCTTCAAGACTTAGATAAGTGACCTCTCAATAGCCACACAACAATTTCATAATTAATTTTATGTGTAGGTGGTTTTAAGTGTTTGTATATAGATGCATGTAAATGAAGAGGAAATAAACTATATCATTGCACAAAACTCTAACTCAATTTATAATTCAACTTCCAAACTCAAGTACTCCTCAGACTGGGAAACCAATAGGGAAGGAAACCATCACTAGTTTCTCTTATTTATTCAGTGTATGTTCACATGCTATACTTTCTCATATCCTTCAGAATAGAAATGAACAGAAGAAAATGAGGTAAAGATCAATTGAGCTTGATTGGCATTATGGTTAAATGTCAATTTGGATATGTGTGTTAGTAGAATTGGGCTTACTGAGAATGCAGGTAGGGTATGAACTTAAGACTTAATTTAAGTCACGTCTAATGAACAGCAACATGCAGAAGGTAATGGCTTCAGATTCACTTGTATCCCCCAAGTTTTGAACAACTTCAGTTTTGAACAACTTCAGTTTTGAACAACTTTAATCTGGAAGCACACAAGGAAGAGTATTCTGAAAGTGTAGGTCCCCAAATACACTTGAGTCTTAATAGAAAAGTATATTTGGTCCTGAATGTAAATACATGTTCATCAAACTTCTGTTCCATTAATTTTCCTCTAAGGATCTTTTCTATATCTATTTTTGCTAAGTGCACCTTCTCCATGAAATTTCCATACCTTGGTAGCACAATATATTAATTTATATACTATGGTTCTTCAGAGGGCCACAAACTATTGTAATGTCTAAGGGTTTTTAATTTCTCTTCTGATCAAAAATCATTTTGTATTTTTGGGAAACTAATTTCTATTGAGAAATCATATCATATATATGTGCGTGCGTGTGTGTGTGTGTGTGTGTGTGTATATACACACATATATATGATTTGTCTCTCTATGTATACCCACACATATATATATATAATTCGTCAATGGAAATTAGGAATACATTCACACACACACATACACACACACACGTATATATAATATTCCACATTTCTGTTTCTCTTCTTGTGAATCTGTAGTCAACTAAAATGGGAATAATATAAGGAAGTTGGGGTAGAAAATTTTATATAAGTAAACATTTTACAAGTTCCACAGACTTCTATTAATGCGCAGTAAACACACAATCCTTAAAAATGGTCCCATGTTAACTTCCTACATTATGGTATCATAAATTTTAACCCTTGGTTTATATCAGTATGTAGCAGTATTAGTTTACTTTAAATATTATTATTTTTAAAAATGAAGTGAAAAAGGCAGAGTGATGCTTTAAAACAGCATTTTAGGGATTTTAAGCTGACATTTAAGAAGCTTGGAAGTCAACACTCCATTCTAACAAATAAAAATCTGAACAAACACAAAATCAACAACTCTTTCTAAATCAGTACAAAAAACGAGACCACAGGCAAACAACTGCCACCAAAATTTTAGAGCATCATGCAAATACAGAGAATTACAACTTACTGGAGCAGAAACTCTCAGCCAGCAACCTCCACAGGAACCAGTGCCAGACTAGAAAAACTTAATTTATAATTGATGAATTGCTGAAGGCTCAGTGTAAAAAAATGTGAAAGGTAAAGTCTCCAGGGAGATTCAATCATTCATAGGGAGGGGGCACACTTTTGTGAGTTTTACCATCAGATATTTTACTAAATTCTCACAGTAGATATCAGAGAAAAACCTCCTTGTGCATTTGGCAGCGGAAGAGAAAGGGAACTATTTAAAAATACTCCAGAGCATTCTGTTCTTAACAAATTCTGCCCTCAGGAGAAATTATTTAGCCAAAGCCTAACTTGCTGGGGCTTTAATAAAGTTTAACTGATATGAGGGAAGCTAAATACCCAATTCAAGCTCACTGTAGTCATCCTGTCCCACTTAATAGTGCTAAAAAACAGACAAACAAACTGAGAAGCATATATAAAGTTTGCAATCTAGAGGTGAAGATTCACTAGGAGACTGAAACATAATCACGAGATTAGAGAACGTGTTCTCTCCACCCAAGCTTTACTGACATGTTATTAAAGATTTTTTACAACAGTTCCTTTTACCCAGAACTTAATCCCCAATCGTCAAGAAAAATTTATAACACATACTAAAAAACAAATATTCATAATGATACAAGTGGGAAGAGACAGAGCAAGCATCAATAGCACACTCAAATGTGGCTAGGGTGCTGGAAATCTCAGACACAGTCTGGGAAAACAGTCATAATTCATATGTCAAGGGTTGTAATTGATAAAGTAGACAATCTGCAAAACAGGTAGGTAATATAAGCAGAGAGATGAAAATATTAATAAATAAATAATTAGAGGTTAAAAAAAACACAGTCACAGAGAAGATGAATGCCTTAGATGGGCACTTATCAGTACACTGGATCCATCTGAGAAAATAATCTCTGAGCTTGAGGATATCGCAATGTAAACCTTCAAACCTGAAAAGCAACAAGAAACAAGACAAAAAAAAGAAACAGAATAGAAACGTTAAGGACTATGGGACGACTACAAAAGGTGTATCATATGCATATAGATGGTGCCTGACTTATGATAATTCAACTGATAATACTTTTACTATAATAATGCAAAAATAATATACATTCACTGGAAGCCATACTTTAACTACCCATACAACCAATCTGCTATTTAATTTCAGTACAGATTCAATAAATTACCTGAGCCGGGCTCGGTGGCTCAGCCTGTAATCCCGTGCCTTTGGGAGGCTGAGGTGAGTGGATTGCCTGAGCCCGCGGGTTCGAGACC